>NC_084752.1:489970-554120 GCF_033978785.1 Entelurus aequoreus
TTTCCGTTTTTTTTCTAAGTGTCTGATCGAGAGAAGGAAAAAGAGGTGATTTTTAGCCTCTCTCGATTTTGTACTTAGAAAAAATCCAATTTTTTTTTTTTTTTTTTCATTTTTTTTTCTAAGTGTCTGATCGAGAGAAGGAAAAAGAGGTGATTTTTAGCCACTCTCGATTTTGTACTTAGAAAAAATCCAAATTTTTTTTTTTTTTTTTCCGTTTTTTTTCTAAGTGTCTGATCGAGAGAAGGAAAAAGAGGTGATTTTTAGCCACTCTCGATTTTGTACTTAGAAAAAATCCAAATTTTTTTTTTTTTTTTTCCGTTTTTTTTCTAAGTGTCTGATCGAGAAAAGGAAAAAGAGGTGATTTTTAGCCTCTCTCTATTTTGTACTTAGAAAAAATCCAAAATTTTTTTTTTTTTCCTTTTTTTTCTAAGTGTCTGATCGAGAGAAGGAAAAAGAGGTGATTTTTAGCCACTCTCGATTTTGTACTTAGAAAAAATCCAAATTTTTTTTTTTTTTTTTTCCGTTTTTTTTCTAAGTGTCTGATCGAGAGAAGGAAAAAGAGGTGATTTTTAGCCTCTCTCGATTTTGTACTTAGAAAAAATCCAAATTTTTTTTTTTTTTTTTCCGTTTTTTTTCTAAGTGTCTGATCGAGAGAAGGAAAAAGAGGTGATTTTTAGCCTCTCTCGATTTTGTACTTAGAAAAAATCCAATTTTTTTTTTTTTTTTTTCATTTTTTTTTCTAAGTGTCTGATCGAGAGAAGGAAAAAGAAGTGATTTTTAGCCACTCTCGATTTTGTACTTAGAAAAAATCCAAATTTTTTTTTCCCGTTTTTTTTCTAAGTGTCTGATCGAGAAAATGAAAAAGAGGTGATTTTTAGCCTCTCTCGATTTTGTACTTAGAAAAAATCCAAATTTTTTTTTTTTTTTTTTTCCGTTTTTTTTCTAAGTGTCTGATCGAGAGAAGGAAAAAGAGGTGATTTTTAGCCACTCTCGATTTTGTACTTACAAAAAATCCAAATTTTTTTTTTTTTTTTTTCTGTTTTTTTTCTAAGTGTCTGATCGAGAGAAGGAAAAAGAGGTGATTTTTAGCCACTCTCGATTTTGTACTTAGAAAAAATCCAAATTTTTTTTTTTTTTTTTTCCGTTTTTTTTCTAAGTGTCTGATCGAGAGAAGGAAAAAGAGGTGATTTTTAGCCACTCTCGATTTTGTACTTAGAAAAAATCCAATTTTTTTTTTTTTTTTTCATTTTTTTTTCTAAGTGTCTGATCGAGAGAAGGAAAAAGAAGTGATTTTTAGCCACTCTCGATTTTGTACTTAGAAAAAATCCAAATTTTTTTTTTTTTTTTTTCCGTTTTTTTTCTAAGTGTCTGATCGAGAGAAGGAAAAAGAGGTGATTTTTAGCCTCTCTCGATTTTTTACTCAGAAAAAATCCAATTTTTTATTTTTTTTTTTCCGTTTTTTTTCTAAGTGTCTGATCGAGAAAAGGAAAAAGAGGTGATTTTTAGCCACTCTCGATTTTGTACTTAGAAAAAATCCAATTTTTTTTTTTTTTTTTTTCCGTTTTTTTTCTAAGTGTCTGATCGAGAGAAGGAAAAAGAGGTGATTTTTAGCCACTCTCGATTTTGTACTTAGAAAAAATCCAAATTTTTTTTTTTTTTTTCCGTTTTTTTTCTAAGTGTCTGATCGAGAGAAGGAAAAAGAGGTGATTTTTAGCCACTCTCGATTTTGTACTTAGAAAAAATCCAATTTTTTTTTTTTTTTTTTTCCGTTTTTTTTCTAAGTGTCTGATCGAGAGAAGGAAAAAGAGGTGATTTTTAGCCTCTCTCGATTTTGTACTTAGAAAAAATCCAAATTTTTTTTTTTTTTTTTTCCGTTTTTTTTCTAAGTGTCTGATCGAGAGAAGGAAAAAGAGGTGATTTTTAGCCTCTCTCGATTTTTTACTTAGAAAAAATTCAATTTTTTTATTTTTTTTTTTCCGTTTTTTTTCTAAGTGTCTGATCGAGAAAAGGAAAAAGAGGTGATTTTTAGCCACTCTCGATTTTGTACTTAGAAAAAATCCAATTTTTTTTTTTTTTTTTTTCCGTTTTTTTTCTAAGTGTCCGATCGAGAGAAGGAAAAAGAGGTGATTTTTAGCCACTCTCGATTTTGTACTTAGAAAAAATCCAATATTTTTTTTTTTTTTTTTCATTTTTTTTTCTAAGTGTCTGATCGAGAGAAGGAAAAAGAGGTGATTTTTAGCCACTCTCGATTTTGTACTTAGAAAAAATCCAAATTTTTTTTTTTTTTTTTCCGTTTTTTTTCTAAGTGTCTGATCGAGAGAAGGAAAAAGAGGTGATTTTTAGCCACTCTCGATTTTGTACTTAGAAAAAATCCAAATTTTTTTTTTTTTTTTTTCCGTTTTTTTTCTAAGTGTCTGATCGAGAGAAGGAAAAAGAGGTGATTTTTAGCCTCTCTCGATTTTGTACTTAGAAAAAATCCAAATTTTTTTTTTTTTTTTTTCCGTTTTTTTTCTAAGTGTCTGATCGAGAGAAGGAAAAAGAGGTGATTTTTAGCATCTCTCGATTTTGTACTTAGAAAAAATCCAATTTTTTTTTTTTTTTTCATTTTTTTTTCTAAGTGTCTGATCGAGAGAAGGAAAAAGAGGTGATTTTTAGCCACTCTCGATTTTGTACTTAGAAAAAATCCAAATTTTTGTTTTTTTTTTTCCGTTTTTTTTTCTAAGTGTCTGATCGAGAGAAGGAAAAAGAGGTGATTTTTAGCCACTCTCGATTTTGTACTTAGAAAAAATCCAAATTTTTTTTTTTTTTTTTCCGTTTTTTTTCTAAGTGTCTGATCGAGAAAAGGAAAAAGAGGTGATTTTTAGCCTCTCTCGATTTTGTACTTAGAAAAAATCCAAATTTTTTTTTTTTTTTCCGTTTTTTTTCTAAGTGTCTGATCGAGAGAAGGAAAAAGAGGTGATTTTTAGCCACTCTCGATTTTGTACTTAGAAAAAATCCAAATTTTTTTTTTTTTTTTTTTCCGTTTTTTTTCTAAGTGTCTGATCGAGAGAAGGAAAAAGAGGTGATTTTTAGCCTCTCTCGATTTTGTACTTAGAAAAAATCCAAATTTTTTTTTTTTTTTTTCCGTTTTTTTTCTAAGTGTCTGATCGAGAGAAGGAAAAAGAGGTGATTTTTAGCCTCTCTCGATTTTGTACTTAGAAAAAATCCAATTTTTTTTTTTTTTTTTCATTTTTTTTTCTAAGTGTCTGATCGAGAGAAGGAAAAAGAAGTGATTTTTAGCCACTCTCGATTTTGTACTTAGAAAAAATCCAAATTTTTTTTTTTTTTTTTCCGTTTTTTTTCTAAGTGTCTGATCGAGAGAAGGAAAAAGAGGTGATTTTTAGCCTCTCTCGATTTTTTACTTAGAAAAAATCCAATTTTTTTATTTTTTTTTTTCCGTTTTTTTTCTAAGTGTCTGATCGAGAAAAGGAAAAAGAGGTGATTTTTAGCCACTCTCGATTTTGTACTTAGAAAAAATCCAATTTTTTTTTTTTTTTTTTTCCGTTTTTTTTCTAAGTGTCTGATCGAGAGAAGGAAAAAGAGGTGATTTTTAGCCACTCTCGATTTTGTACTTAGAAAAAATCCAAATTTTTTTTTTTTTTTTTCCGTTTTTTTTCTAAGTGTCTGATCGAGAGAAGGAAAAAGAGGTGATTTTTAGCCACTCTCGATTTTGTACTTAGAAAAAATCCAAATTTTTTTTTTTTTTTTTTCCGTTTTTTTTCTAAGTGTCTGATCGAGAGAAGGAAAAAGAGGTGATTTTTAGCCTCTCTCGATTTTGTACTTAGAAAAAATCCAATTTTTTTTTTTTTTTTTTCCGTTTTTTTTCTAAGTGTCTGATCGAGAGAAGGAAAAAGAGGTGATTTTTAGCCACTCTCGATTTTGTACTTAGAAAAAATCCAAATTTTTTTTTCCCGTTTTTTTTCTAAGTGTCTGATCGAGAAAATGAAAAAGAGGTGATTTTTAGCCTCTCTCGATTTTGTACTTAGAAAAAATCCAAATTTTTTTTTTTTTTTTTTTCCGTTTTTTTTCTAAGTGTCTGATCGAGAGAAGGAAAAAGAGGTGATTTTTAGCCACTCTCGATTTTGTACTTACAAAAAATCCAAATTTTTTTATTTTTTTTTTTCCGTTTTTTTTCTAAGTGTCTGATCGAGAAAAGGAAAAAGAGGTGATTTTTAGCCACTCTCGATTTTGTACTTAGAAAAAATCCAATTTTTTTTTTTTTTTTTTTCCGTATTTTTTCTAAGTGTCCGATCGAGAGAAGGAAAAAGAGGTGATTTTTAGCCACTCTCGATTTTGTACTTAGAAAAAATCCAATTTTTTTTTTTTTTTTTTTCATTTTTTTTTCTAAGTGTCTGATCGAGAGAAGGAAAGAGGTGATTTTTAGCCACTCTCGATTTTGTACTTAGAAAAAATCCAAATTTTTTTTTTTTTTTTCCGTTTTTTTTCTAAGTGTCTGATCGAGAGAAGGAAAAAGAGGTGATTTTTAGCCACTCTCGATTTTGTACTTAGAAAAAATCCAAATTTTTTTTTTTTTTTTTCCGTTTTTTTTCTAAGTGTCTGATCGAGAGAAGGAAAAAGAGGTGATTTTTAGCCTCTCTCGATTTTGTACTTAGAAAAAATCCAATTTTTTTTTTTTTTTTTTCATTTTTTTTTCTAAGTGTCTGATCGAGAGAAGGAAAAAGAGGTGATTTTTAGCCACTCTCGATTTTGTACTTAGAAAAAATCCAAATTTTTTTTTTTTTTTTCCGTTTTTTTTCTAAGTGTCTGATCGAGAGAAGGAAAAAGAGGTGATTTTTAGCCACTCTCGATTTTGTACTTAGAAAAAATCCAAATTTTTTTTTTTTTTTTTTCCGTTTTTTTTCTAAGTGTCTGATCGAGAAAAGGAAAAAGAGGTGATTTTTAGCCTCTCTCTATTTTGTACTTAGAAAAAATCCAAATTTTTTTTTTTTTTTTCCTTTTTTTTCTAAGTGTCTGATCGAGAGAAGGAAAAAGAGGTGATTTTTAGCCACTCTCGATTTTGTACTTAGAAAAAATCCAAATTTTTTTTTTTTTTTTTTCCGTTTTTTTTCTAAGTGTCTGATCGAGAGAAGGAAAAAGAGGTGATTTTTAGCCTCTCTCGATTTTGTACTTAGAAAAAATCCAAATTTTTTTTTTTTTTTTTTCCGTTTTTTTTCTAAGTGTCTGATCGAGAGAAGGAAAAAGAGGTGATTTTTAGCCTCTCTTGATTTTGTACTTAGAAAAAATCCAATTTTTTTTTTTTTTTTTTCATTTTTTTTTCTAAGTGTCTGATCGAGAGAAGGAAAAAGAAGTGATTTTTAGCCACTCTCGATTTTGTACTTAGAAAAAATCCAAATTTTTTTTTCCCGTTTTTTTTCTAAGTGTCTGATCGAGAAAATGAAAAAGAGGTGATTTTTAGCCTCTCTCGATTTTGTACTTAGAAAAAATCCAAATTTTTTTTTTTTTTTTTTTCCGTTTTTTTTCTAAGTGTCTGATCGAGAGAAGGAAAAAGAGGTGATTTTTAGCCACTCTCGATTTTGTACTTACAAAAAATCCAAATTTTTTTTTTTTTTTTTTCTGTTTTTTTTCTAAGTGTCTGATCGAGAGAAGGAAAAAGAGGTGATTTTTAGCCACTCTCGATTTTGTACTTAGAAAAAATCCAAATTTTGTTTTTGTTTTTTTCCGTTTTTTTTCTAAGTGTCTGATCGAGAGAAGGAAAAAGAGGTGATTTTTAGCCACTCTCGATTTTGTACTTAGAAAAAATCCAAATTTTTTTTTTTTTTTTTTCCGTTTTTTTCTAAGTGTCTGATCTGATCGAGAGAAGGAAAAAGAGGTGATTTTTAGCCTCTCTCGATTTTGTACTTAGAAAAAATCCAAATTTTTTTATTTTTTTTTCCGTTTTTTTTCTAAGTGTCTGATCGAGAGAAGGAAAAAGAGGTGATTTTAGCCACTCTCGATTTTGTACTTAGAAAAAATCCAAATTTTTTTTTTTTTTTTTTTCCGTTTTTTTTCTAAGTGTCTGATCGAGAGAAGGAAAAAGAGGTGATTTTTAGCCACTCTCGATTTTGTACTTAGAAAAAATCCAAATTTTTTTTTTTTTTTTCCGTTTTTTTCTAAGTGTCTGATCGAGAGAAGGAAAAAGAGGTGATTTTTAGCCTCTCTCGATTTTGTACTTAGAAAAAATCCAATTTTTTTTTTTTTTTTTTCCAGTTTTTTTCTAAGTGTCTGATCGAGAGAAGGAAAAAGAGGTGATTTTTAGCCACTCTCGATTTTGTACTTAGAAAAAATCCAAATTTTTTTTCCCCGTTTTTTTTCTAAGTGTCTGATCGAGAAATGAAAAAGAGGTGATTTTTAGCCTCTCTCGATTTTGTACTTAGAAAAAATCCAAATTTTTTTTTTTTTTTTTTTCCGTTTTTTTTCTAAGTGTCTGATCGAGAGAAGGAAAAAGAGGTGATTTTTAGCCACTCTCGATTTTGTACTTACAAAAAATCCAAATTTTTTTTTTTTTTTTTCCGTTTTTTTTCTAAGTGTCTGATCGAGAGAAGGAAAAAGAGGTGATTTTTAGCCTCTCTCGATTTTGTACTTAGAAAAAATCCAAATTTTTTTTTTTTTTTTCCGTTTTTTTTCTAAGTGTCTGATCGAGAGAAGGAAAAAGAGGTGATTTTTAGCCTCTCTCGATTTTTTACTTAGAAAAAATCCAATTTTTTTATTTTTTTTTTCCGTTTTTTTTCTAAGTGTCTGATCGAGAAAAGGAAAAAGAGGTGATTTTTAGCCACTCTCGATTTTGTACTTAGAAAAAATCCAATTTTTTTTTTTTTTTTTCCGTTTTTTTCTAAGTGTCCGATCGAGAGAAGGAAAAAGAGGTGATTTTTAGCCACTCTCGATTTTGTACTTAGAAAAAATCCAATTTTTTTTTTTTTTTTTCATTTTTTTTTCTAAGTGTCTGATCGAGAGAAGGAAAAAGAGGTGATTTTTAGCCACTCTCGATTTTGTACTTAGAAAAAATCCAAATTTTTTTTTTTTTTTTTCCGTTTTTTTTCTAAGTGTCTGATCGAGAGAAGGAAAAAGAGGTGATTTTTAGCCACTCTCGATTTTGTACTTAGAAAAAATCCAAATTTTTTTTTTTTTTTTTTCCGTTTTTTTTTCTAAGTGTCTGATCGAGAGAAGGAAAAAGAGGTGATTTTTAGCCACTCTCGATTTTGTACTTAGAAAAAATCCAAATTTTTTTTTTTTTTTTTTCCGTTTTTTTTCTAAGTGTCTGATCGAGAGAAGGAAAAAGAGGTGATTTTTAGCCACTCTCGATTTTGTACTTAGAAAAAATCCAAATTTTTTATTTTTTTTTTCCGTTTTTTTTCTAAGTGTCTGATCGAGAGAAGGAAAAAGAGGTGATTTTTAGCCTCTCTCGATTTTGTACTTAGAAAAAATCCAATTTTTTTTTTTTTTTTTTCCGTTTTTTTTCTAAGTGTCTGATCGAGAGAAGGAAAAAGAGGTGATTTTTAGCCACTCTCGATTTTGTACTTAGAAAAAATCCAAATTTTTTTTTCCCGTTTTTTTTCTAAGTGTCTGATCGAGAAAATGAAAAAGAGGTGATTTTTAGCCTCTCTCGATTTTGTACTTAGAAAAAATCCAAATTTTTTTTTTTTTTTTTTCCGTTTTTTTTCTAAGTGTCTGATCGAGAGAAGGAAAAAGAGGTGATTTTTAGCCACTCTCGATTTTGACTTACAAAAAATCCAAATTTTTTTTTTTTTTTTTTCCGTTTTTTTTCTAAGTGTCTGATCGAGAGAAGGAAAAAGAGGTGATTTTTAGCCTCTCTCGATTTTGTACTTAGAAAAAATCCAATTTTTTTTTTTTTTTTTTCCGTTTTTTTTCTAAGTGTCCGATCGAGAGAAGGAAAAAGAGGTGATTTTTAGCCACTCTCGATTTTGTACTTAGAAAAAATCCAATTTTTTTTTTTTTTTTTTTCATTTTTTTTTCTAAGTGTCTGATCGAGAGAAGGAAAAAGAGGTGATTTTTAGCCACTCTCGATTTTGTACTTAGAAAAAATCCAAATTTTTTTTTTTTTTTTTCCGTTTTTTTTCTAAGTGTCTGATCGAGAGAAGGAAAAAGAGGTGATTTTTAGCCACTCTCGATTTTGTACTTAGAAAAAATCCAAATTTTTTTTTTTTTTTTTCCGTTTTTTTTCTAAGTGTCTGATCGAGAGAAGGAAAAAGAGGTGATTTTTAGCCTCTCTCGATTTTGTACTTAGAAAAAATCCAATTTTTTTTTTTTTTTTTTCATTTTTTTTTCTAAGTGTCTGATCGAGAGAAGGAAAAAGAGGTGATTTTTAGCCACTCTCGATTTTGTACTTAGAAAAAATCCAAATTTTTTTTTTTTTTTTTCCGTTTTTTTTCTAAGTGTCTGATCGAGAGAAGGAAAAAGAGGTGATTTTTAGCCACTCTCGATTTTGTACTTAGAAAAAATCCAAATTTTTTTTTTTTTTTT
This sequence comes from Entelurus aequoreus, assembly GCF_033978785.1. Lineage (NCBI taxonomy): Eukaryota > Metazoa > Chordata > Actinopteri > Syngnathiformes > Syngnathidae > Entelurus > Entelurus aequoreus. Next base: position 498,488 of record NC_084752.1, read on the forward strand.
TTCCGTTTTTTTTCTAAGTGTCTGATCGAGAAAAGGAAAAAGAGGTGATTTTTAGCCTCTCTCTATTTTGTACTTAGAAAAAATCCAAATTTTTTTTTTTTTTTCCTTTTTTTTCTAAGTGTCTGATCGAGAGAAGGAAAAAGAGGTGATTTTTAGCCACTCTCGATTTTGTACTTAGAAAAAATCCAAATTTTTTTTTTTTTTTTTTCCGTTTTTTTTCTAAGTGTCTGATCGAGAGAAGGAAAAAGAGGTGATTTTTAGCCTCTCTCGATTTTGTACTTAGAAAAAATCCAAATTTTTTTTTTTTTTTTTTCCGTTTTTTTTCTAAGTGTCTGATCGAGAGAAGGAAAAAGAGGTGATTTTTAGCCTCTCTTGATTTTGTACTTAGAAAAAATCCAATTTTTTTTTTTTTTTTTCATTTTTTTTTCTAAGTGTCTGATCGAGAGAAGGAAAAAGAAGTGATTTTTAGCCACTCTCGATTTTGTACTTAGAAAAAATCCAAATTTTTTTTTCCCGTTTTTTTTCTAAGTGTCTGATCGAGAAAATGAAAAAGAGGTGATTTTTAGCCTCTCTCGATTTTGTACTTAGAAAAAATCCAAATTTTTTTTTTTTTTTTTTTCCGTTTTTTTTCTAAGTGTCTGATCGAGAGAAGGAAAAAGAGGTGATTTTTAGCCACTCTCGATTTTGTACTTACAAAAAATCCAAATTTTTTTTTTTTTTTTTTCTGTTTTTTTTCTAAGTGTCTGATCGAGAGAAGGAAAAAGAGGTGATTTTTAGCCACTCTCGATTTTGTACTTAGAAAAAATCCAAATTTTGTTTTTGTTTTTTTCCGTTTTTTTTCTAAGTGTCTGATCGAGAGAAGGAAAAAGAGGTGATTTTTAGCCACTCTCGATTTTGTACTTAGAAAAAATCCAAATTTTTTTTTTTTTTTTTTCCGTTTTTTTTCTAAGTGTCTGATCTGATCGAGAGAAGGAAAAAGAGGTGATTTTTAGCCTCTCTCGATTTTGTACTTAGAAAAAATCCAAATTTTTTTTTTTTTTTTTCCGTTTTTTTTCTAAGTGTCTGATCGAGAGAAGGAAAAAGAGGTGATTTTTAGCCACTCTCGATTTTGTACTTAGAAAAAATCCAAATTTTTTTTTTTTTTTTTTCCGTTTTTTTTCTAAGTGTCTGATCGAGAGAAGGAAAAAGAGGTGATTTTTAGCCACTCTCGATTTTGTACTTAGAAAAAATCCAAATTTTTTTTTTTTTTTTTCCGTTTTTTTTCTAAGTGTCTGATCGAGAGAAGGAAAAAGAGGTGATTTTTAGCCTCTCTCGATTTTGTACTTAGAAAAAATCCAATTTTTTTTTTTTTTTTTCCAGTTTTTTTCTAAGTGTCTGATCGAGAGAAGGAAAAAGAGGTGATTTTTAGCCACTCTCGATTTTGTACTTAGAAAAAATCCAAATTTTTTTTCCCCGTTTTTTTTCTAAGTGTCTGATCGAGAAAATGAAAAAGAGGTGATTTTTAGCCTCTCTCGATTTTGTACTTAGAAAAAATCCAAATTTTTTTTTTTTTTTTTTTCCGTTTTTTTTCTAAGTGTCTGATCGAGAGAAGGAAAAAGAGGTGATTTTTAGCCACTCTCGATTTTGTACTTACAAAAAATCCAAATTTTTTTTTTTTTTTTTCCGTTTTTTTTCTAAGTGTCTGATCGAGAGAAGGAAAAAGAGGTGATTTTTAGCCTCTCTCGATTTTGTACTTAGAAAAAATCCAAATTTTTTTTTTTTTTTTTTCCGTTTTTTTTCTAAGTGTCTGATCGAGAGAAGGAAAAAGAGGTGATTTTTAGCCTCTCTCGATTTTTTACTTAGAAAAAATCCAATTTTTTTATTTTTTTTTTCCGTTTTTTTTCTAAGTGTCTGATCGAGAAAAGGAAAAAGAGGTGATTTTTAGCCACTCTCGATTTTGTACTTAGAAAAAATCCAATTTTTTTTTTTTTTTTTTTCCGTTTTTTTTCTAAGTGTCCGATCGAGAGAAGGAAAAAGAGGTGATTTTTAGCCACTCTCGATTTTGTACTTAGAAAAAATCCAATTTTTTTTTTTTTTTTTTTCATTTTTTTTTCTAAGTGTCTGATCGAGAGAAGGAAAAAGAGGTGATTTTTAGCCACTCTCGATTTTGTACTTAGAAAAAATCCAAATTTTTTTTTTTTTTTTTTCCGTTTTTTTTCTAAGTGTCTGATCGAGAGAAGGAAAAAGAGGTGATTTTTAGCCACTCTCGATTTTGTACTTAGAAAAAATCCAAATTTTTTTTTTTTTTTTTCCGTTTTTTTTCTAAGTGTCTGATCGAGAGAAGGAAAAAGAGGTGATTTTTAGCCACTCTCGATTTTGTACTTAGAAAAAATCCAAATTTTTTTTTTTTTTTTTTCCGTTTTTTTTCTAAGTGTCTGATCGAGAGAAGGAAAAAGAGGTGATTTTTAGCCACTCTCGATTTTGTACTTAGAAAAAATCCAAATTTTTTATTTTTTTTTTCCGTTTTTTTTCTAAGTGTCTGATCGAGAGAAGGAAAAAGAGGTGATTTTTAGCCTCTCTCGATTTTGTACTTAGAAAAAATCCAATTTTTTTCTTTTTTTTTTCCGTTTTTTTTCTAAGTGTCTGATCGAGAGAAGGAAAAAGAGGTGATTTTTAGCCACTCTCGATTTTGTACTTAGAAAAAATCCAAATTTTTTTTTCCCGTTTTTTTTCTAAGTGTCTGATCGAGAAAATGAAAAAGAGGTGATTTTTAGCCTCTCTCGATTTTGTACTTAGAAAAAATCCAAATTTTTTTTTTTTTTTTTTTCCGTTTTTTTTCTAAGTGTCTGATCGAGAGAAGGAAAAAGAGGTGATTTTTAGCCACTCTCGATTTTGTACTTACAAAAAATCCAAATTTTTTTTTTTTTTTTTTCCGTTTTTTTTCTAAGTGTCTGATCGAGAGAAGGAAAAAGAGGTGATTTTTAGCCTCTCTCGATTTTGTACTTAGAAAAAATCCAATTTTTTTTTTTTTTTTTTTCCGTTTTTTTTCTAAGTGTCCGATCGAGAGAAGGAAAAAGAGGTGATTTTTAGCCACTCTCGATTTTGTACTTAGAAAAAATCCAATTTTTTTTTTTTTTTTTTTCATTTTTTTTTCTAAGTGTCTGATCGAGAGAAGGAAAAAGAGGTGATTTTTAGCCACTCTCGATTTTGTACTTAGAAAAAATCCAAATTTTTTTTTTTTTTTTTCCGTTTTTTTTCTAAGTGTCTGATCGAGAGAAGGAAAAAGAGGTGATTTTTAGCCACTCTCGATTTTGTACTTAGAAAAAATCCAAATTTTTTTTTTTTTTTTTCCGTTTTTTTTCTAAGTGTCTGATCGAGAGAAGGAAAAAGAGGTGATTTTTAGCCTCTCTCGATTTTGTACTTAGAAAAAATCCAATTTTTTTTTTTTTTTTTTCATTTTTTTTTCTAAGTGTCTGATCGAGAGAAGGAAAAAGAGGTGATTTTTAGCCACTCTCGATTTTGTACTTAGAAAAAATCCAAATTTTTTATTTTTTTTTTCCGTTTTTTTTCTAAGTGTCTGATCGAGAGAAGGAAAAAGAGGTGATTTTTAGCCACTCTCGATTTTGTACTTAGAAAAAATCCAAATTTTTTTTTTTTTTTTTTCCGTTTTTTTTCTAAGTGTCTGATCGAGAAAAGGAAAAAGAGGTGATTTTTAGCCTCTCTCTATTTTGTACTTAGAAAAAATCCAAATTTTTTTTTTTTTTTTCCTTTTTTTTCTAAGTGTCTGATCGAGAGAAGGAAAAAGAGGTGATTTTTAGCCACTCTCGATTTTGTACTTAGAAAAAATCCAAATTTTTTTTTTTTTTTTTTCCGTTTTTTTTCTAAGTGTCTGATCGAGAGAAGGAAAAAGAGGTGATTTTTAGCCTCTCTCGATTTTGTACTTAGAAAAAATCCAAATTTTTTTTTTTTTTTTTTCCGTTTTTTTTCTAAGTGTCTGATCGAGAGAAGGAAAAAGAGGTGATTTTTAGCCTCTCTTGATTTTGTACTTAGAAAAAATCCAATTTTTTTTTTTTTTTTTTCATTTTTTTTTCTAAGTGTCTGATCGAGAGAAGGAAAAAGAAGTGATTTTTAGCCACTCTCGATTTTGTACTTAGAAAAAATCCAAATTTTTTTTTCCCGTTTTTTTTCTAAGTGTCTGATCGAGAAAATGAAAAAGAGGTGATTTTTAGCCTCTCTCGATTTTGTACTTAGAAAAAATCCAAATTTTTTTTTTTTTTTTTTTCCGTTTTTTTTCTAAGTGTCTGATCGAGAGAAGGAAAAAGAGGTGATTTTTAGCCACTCTCGATTTTGTACTTACAAAAAATCCAAATTTTTTTTTTTTTTTTTTCTGTTTTTTTTCTAAGTGTCTGATCGAGAGAAGGAAAAAGAGGTGATTTTTAGCCACTCTCGATTTTGTACTTAGAAAAAATCCAAATTTTGTTTTTGTTTTTTTCCGTTTTTTTTCTAAGTGTCTGATCGAGAGAAGGAAAAAGAGGTGATTTTTAGCCACTCTCGATTTTGTACTTAGAAAAAATCCAAATTTTGTTTTTGTTTTTTTCCGTTTTTTTTCTAAGTGTCTGATCGAGAGAAGGAAAAAGAGGTGATTTTTAGCCACTCTCGATTTTGTACTTAGAAAAAATCCAAATTTTTTTTTTTTTTTTTCCGTTTTTTTTCTAAGTGTCTGATCTGATCGAGAGAAGGAAAAAGAGGTGATTTTTAGCCTCTCTCGATTTTGTACTTAGAAAAAATCCAAATTTTTTTTTTTTTTTTTCCGTTTTTTTTCTAAGTGTCTGATCGAGAGAAGGAAAAAGAGGTGATTTTTAGCCACTCTCGATTTTGTACTTAGAAAAAATCCAAATTTTTTTTTTTTTTTTTTCCGTTTTTTTTCTAAGTGTCTGATCGAGAGAAGGAAAAAGAGGTGATTTTTAGCCACTCTCGATTTTGTACTTAGAAAAAATCCAAATTTTTTTTTTTTTTTTTCCGTTTTTTTTCTAAGTGTCTGATCGAGAGAAGGAAAAAGAGGTGATTTTTAGCCTCTCTCGATTTTGTACTTAGAAAAAATCCAATTTTTTTTTTTTTTTTTCCGTTTTTTTTCTAAGTGTCTGATCGAGAGAAGGAAAAAGAGGTGATTTTTAGCCACTCTCGATTTTGTACTTAGAAAAAATCCAAATTTTTTTTCCCCGTTTTTTTTCTAAGTGTCTGATCGAGAAAATGAAAAAGAGGTGATTTTTAGCCTCTCTCGATTTTGTACTTAGAAAAAATCCAAATTTTTTTTTTTTTTTTTTTCCGTTTTTTTTCTAAGTGTCTGATCGAGAGAAGGAAAAAGAGGTGATTTTTAGCCACTCTCGATTTTGTACTTACAAAAAATCCAAATTGTTTTTTTTTTTTTTCCGTTTTTTTTCTAAGTGTCTGATCGAGAGAAGGAAAAAGAGGTGATTTTTAGCCTCTCTCGATTTTGTACTTAGAAAAAATCCAAATTTTTTTTTTTTTTTTTCCCGTTTTTTTTCTAAGTGTCTGATCGAGAGAAGGAAAAAGAGGTGATTTTTAGCCTCTCTCGATTTTTTACTTAGAAAAAATCCAATTTTTTTATTTTTTTTTTCCGTTTTTTTTCTAAGTGTCTGATCGAGAAAAGGAAAAAGAGGTGATTTTTAGCCACTCTCGATTTTGTACTTAGAAAAAATCCAATTTTTTTTTTTTTTTTTTTCCGTTTTTTTTCTAAGTGTCCGATCGAGAGAAGGAAAAAGAGGTGATTTTTAGCCACTCTCGATTTTGTACTTAGAAAAAATCCAATTTTTTTTTTTTTTTTTTCATTTTTTTTTCTAAGTGTCTGATCGAGAGAAGGAAAAAGAGGTGATTTTTAGCCACTCTCGATTTTGTACTTAGAAAAAATCCAAATTTTTTTTTTTTTTTTTCCGTTTTTTTTCTAAGTGTCTGATCGAGAGAAGGAAAAAGAGGTGATTTTTAGCCACTCTCGATTTTGTACTTAGAAAAAATCCAAATTTTTTTTTTTTTTTTTCCGTTTTTTTTCTAAGTGTCTGATCGAGAGAAGGAAAAAGAGGTGATTTTTAGCCACTCTCGATTTTGTACTTAGAAAAAATCCAAATTTTTTTTTTTTTTTTTTCCGTTTTTTTTCTAAGTGTCTGATCGAGAGAAGGAAAAAGAGGTGATTTTTAGCCACTCTCGATTTTGTACTTAGAAAAAATCCAAATTTTTTATTTTTTTTTTCCGTTTTTTTTCTAAGTGTCTGATCGAGAGAAGGAAAAAGAGGTGATTTTTAGCCTCTCTCGATTTTGTACTTAGAAAAAATCCAATTTTTTTTTTTTTTTTTTCCGTTTTTTTTCTAAGTGTCTGATCGAGAGAAGGAAAAAGAGGTGATTTTTAGCCACTCTCGATTTTGTACTTAGAAAAAATCCAAATTTTTTTTTCCCGTTTTTTTTCTAAGTGTCTGATCGAGAAAATGAAAAAGAGGTGATTTTTAGCCTCTCTCGATTTTGTACTTAGAAAAAATCCAAATTTTTTTTTTTTTTTTTTTCCGTTTTTTTTCTAAGTGTCTGATCGAGAGAAGGAAAAAGAGGTGATTTTTAGCCACTCTCGATTTTGTACTTACAAAAAATCCAAATTTTTTTTTTTTTTTTTTCCGTTTTTTTTCTAAGTGTCTGATCGAGAGAAGGAAAAAGAGGTGATTTTTAGCCTCTCTCGATTTTGTACTTAGAAAAAATCCAAATTTTTTTTTTTTTTTTTTCCGTTTTTTTTCTAAGTGTCTGATCGAGAGAAGGAAAAAGAGGTGATTTTTAGCCTCTCTCGATTTTTTACTTAGAAAAAATCCAATTTTTTTATTTTTTTTTTTCCGTTTTTTTTCTAAGTGTCTGATCGAGAAAAGGAAAAAGAGGTGATTTTTAGCCACTCTCGATTTTGTACTTAGAAAAAATCCAATTTTTTTTTTTTTTTTTTTCCGTTTTTTTTCTAAGTGTCCGATCGAGAGAAGGAAAAAGAGGTGATTTTTAGCCACTCTCGATTTTGTACTTAGAAAAAATCCAATTTTTTTTTTTTTTTTTTCATTTTTTTTTCTAAGTGTCTGATCGAGAGAAGGAAAAAGAGGTGATTTTTAGCCACTCTCGATTTTGTACTTAGAAAAAATCCAAATTTTTTTTTTTTTTTTTCCGTTTTTTTTCTAAGTGTCTGATCGAGAGAAGGAAAAAGAGGTGATTTTTAGCCACTCTCGATTTTGTACTTAGAAAAAATCCAAATTTTTTTTTTTTTTTTTCCGTTTTTTTTCTAAGTGTCTGATCGAGAGAAGGAAAAAGAGGTGATTTTTAGCCTCTCTCGATTTTGTACTTAGAAAAAATCCAATTTTTTTTTTTTTTTTTTCATTTTTTTTTCTAAGTGTCTGATCGAGAGAAGGAAAAAGAGATGATTTTTAGCCACTCTCGATTTTGTACTTAGAAAAAATCCAAATTTTTTTTTTTTTTTTTCCGTTTTTTTTCTAAGTGTCTGATCGAGAGAAGGAAAAAGAGGTGATTTTTAGCCACTCTCGATTTTGTACTTAGAAAAAATCCAAATTTTTTTTTTTTTTTTTTCCGTTTTTTTTCTAAGTGTCTGATCGAGAAAAGGAAAAAGAGGTGATTTTTAGCCTCTCTCGATTTTGTACTTAGAAAAAATCCAAATTTTTTTTTTTTTTTCCGTTTTTTTTCTAAGTGTCTGATCGAGAGAAGGAAAAAGAGGTGATTTTTAGCCACTCTCGATTTTGTACTTAGAAAAAATCCAAATTTTTTTTTTTTTTTTTTCCGTTTTTTTTCTAAGTGTCTGATCGAGAGAAGGAAAAAGAGGTGATTTTTAGCGTCTCTCGATTTTGTACTTAGAAAAAATCCAAATTTTTTTTTTTTTTTTTCCGTTTTTTTTCTAAGTGTCTGATCGAGAGAAGGAAAAAGAGGTGATTTTTAGCCTCTCTCGATTTTGTACTTAGAAAAAATCCAATTTTTTTTTTTTTTTTTTCATTTTTTTTTCTAAGTGTCTGATCGAGAGAAGGAAAAAGAAGTGATTTTTAGCCACTCTCGATTTTGTACTTAGAAAAAATCCAAATTTTTTTTTTTTTTTTTCCGTTTTTTTTCTAAGTGTCTGATCGAGAGAAGGAAAAAGAGGTGATTTTTAGCCTCTCTCGATTTTTTACTTAGAAAAAATCCAATTTTTTTATTTTTTTTTTTCCGTTTTTTTTCTAAGTGTCTGATCGAGAAAAGGAAAAAGAGGTGATTTTTAGCCACTCTCGATTTTGTACTTAGAAAAAATCCAATTTTTTTTTTTTTTTTTTCCGTTTTTTTTCTAAGTGTCTGATCGAGAGAAGGAAAAAGAGGTGATTTTTAGCCACTCTCGATTTTGTACTTAGAAAAAATCCAAATTTTTTTTTTTTTTTTTCCGTTTTTTTTCTAAGTGTCTGATCGAGAGAAGGAAAAAGAGGTGATTTTTAGCCACTCTCGATTTTGTACTTAGAAAAAATCCAATTTTTTTTTTTTTTTTTTTCCGTTTTTTTTCTAAGTGTCTGATCGAGAGAAGGAAAAAGAGGTGATTTTTAGCCTCTCTCGATTTTGTACTTAGAAAAAATCCAAATTTTTTTTTTTTTTTTTTTCCGTTTTTTTTCTAAGTGTCTGATCGAGAGAAGGAAAAAGAGGTGATTTTTAGCCTCTCTCGATTTTTTACTTAGAAAAAATTCAATTTTTTTATTTTTTTTTTTCCGTTTTTTTTCTAAGTGTCTGATCGAGAAAAGGAAAAAGAGGTGATTTTTAGCCACTCTCGATTTTGTACTTAGAAAAAATCCAATTTTTTTTTTTTTTTTTTTCCGTTTTTTTTCTAAGTGTCCGATCGAGAGAAGGAAAAAGAGGTGATTTTTAGCCACTCTCGATTTTGTACTTAGAAAAAATCCAATTTTTTTTTTTTTTTTTTTCATTTTTTTTTCTAAGTGTCTGATCGAGAGAAGGAAAAAGAGGTGATTTTTAGCCACTCTCGATTTTGTACTTAGAAAAAATCCAAATTTTTTTTTTTTTTTTTCCGTTTTTTTTCTAAGTGTCTGATCGAGAGAAGGAAAAAGAGGTGATTTTTAGCCACTCTCGATTTTGTACTTAGAAAAAATCCAAATTTTTTTTTTTTTTTTTTCCGTTTTTTTTCTAAGTGTCTGATCGAGAGAAGGAAAAAGAGGTGATTTTTAGCCTCTCTCGATTTTGTACTTAGAAAAAATCCAATTTTTTTTTTTTTTTTTTCATTTTTTTTTCTAAGTGTCTGATCGAGAGAAGGAAAAAGAGGTGATTTTTAGCCACTCTCGATTTTGTACTTAGAAAAAATCCAAATTTTTTTTTTTTTTTTTCCGTTTTTTTTCTAAGTGTCTGATCGAGAGAAGGAAAAAGAGGTGATTTTTAGCCACTCTCGATTTTGTACTTAGAAAAAATCCAAATTTTTTTTTTTTTTTTTTCCGTTTTTTTTCTAAGTGTCTGATCGAGAAAAGGAAAAAGAGGTGATTTTTAGCCTCTCTCTATTTTGTACTTAGAAAAAATCCAAAATTTTTTTTTTTTTTCCTTTTTTTTCTAAGTGTCTGATCGAGAGAAGGAAAAAGAGGTGATTTTTAGCCACTCTCGATTTTGTACTTAGAAAAAATCCAAATTTTTTTTTTTTTTTTTCCGTTTTTTTTCTAAGTGTCTGATCGAGAGAAGGAAAAAGAGGTGATTTTTAGCCTCTCTCGATTTTGTACTTAGAAAAAATCCAAATTTTTTTTTTTTTTTTTTCCGTTTTTTTTCTAAGTGTCTGATCGAGAGAAGGAAAAAGAGGTGATTTTTAGCCTCTCTCGATTTTGTACTTAGAAAAAATCCAATTTTTTTTTTTTTTTTCATTTTTTTTCTAAGTGTCTGATCGAGAGAAGGAAAAAGAAGTGATTTTTAGCCACTCTCGATTTTGTACTTAGAAAAAATCCAAATTTTTTTTTCCCGTTTTTTTTCTAAGTGTCTGATCGAGAAAATGAAAAAGAGGTGATTTTTAGCCTCTCTCGATTTTGTACTTAGAAAAAATCCAAATTTTTTTTTTTTTTTTTTTCCGTTTTTTTTCTAAGTGTCTGATCGAGAGAAGGAAAAAGAGGTGATTTTTAGCCACTCTCGATTTTGTACTTACAAAAAATCCAAATTTTTTTTTTTTTTTTTTCTGTTTTTTTTCTAAGTGTCTGATCGAGAGAAGGAAAAAGAGGTGATTTTTAGCCACTCTCGATTTTGTACTTAGAAAAAATCCAAATTTTGTTTTTTTTTTTTTCCGTTTTTTTTCTAAGTGTCTGATCGAGAGAAGGAAAAAGAGGTGATTTTTAGCCACTCTCGATTTTGTACTTAGAAAAAATCCATTTTTTTTTTTTTTTTTTTCATTTTTTTTTCTAAGTGTCTGATCGAGAGAAGGAAAAAGAAGTGATTTTTAGCCACTCTCGATTTTGTACTTAGAAAAAATCCAAATTTTTTTTTTTTTTTTTTCCGTTTTTTTTCTAAGTGTCTGATCGAGAGAAGGAAAAAGAGGTGATTTTTAGCCTCTCTCGATTTTTTACTTAGAAAAAATCCAATTTTTTTATTTTTTTTTTTCCGTTTTTTTTCTAAGTGTCTGATCGAGAAAAGGAAAAAGAGGTGATTTTTAGCCACTCTCGATTTTGTACTTAGAAAAAATCCAATTTTTTTTTTTTTTTTTTTCCGTTTTTTTTCTAAGTGTCTGATCGAGAGAAGGAAAAAGAGGTGATTTTTAGCCACTCTCGATTTTGTACTTAGAAAAAATCCAAATTTTTTTTTTTTTTTTCCGTTTTTTTTCTAAGTGTCTGATCGAGAGAAGGAAAAAGAGGTGATTTTTAGCCACTCTCGATTTTGTACTTAGAAAAAATCCAATTTTTTTTTTTTTTTTTTTCCGTTTTTTTTCTAAGTGTCTGATCGAGAGAAGGAAAAAGAGGTGATTTTTAGCCTCTCTCGATTTTGTACTTAGAAAAAATCCAAATTTTTTTTTTTTTTTTTTCCGTTTTTTTTCTAAGTGTCTGATCGAGAGAAGGAAAAAGAGGTGATTTTTAGCCTCTCTCGATTTTTTACTTAGAAAAAATTCAATTTTTTTATTTTTTTTTTTCCGTTTTTTTTCTAAGTGTCTGATCGAGAAAAGGAAAAAGAGGTGATTTTTAGCCACTCTCGATTTTGTACTTAGAAAAAATCCAATTTTTTTTTTTTTTTTTTTCCGTTTTTTTTCTAAGTGTCCGATCGAGAGAAGGAAAAAGAGGTGATTTTTAGCCACTCTCGATTTTGTACTTAGAAAAAATCCAATATTTTTTTTTTTTTTTTTCATTTTTTTTTCTAAGTGTCTGATCGAGAGAAGGAAAAAGAGGTGATTTTTAGCCACTCTCGATTTTGTACTTAGAAAAAATCCAAATTTTTTTTTTTTTTTTTCCGTTTTTTTTCTAAGTGTCTGATCGAGAGAAGGAAAAAGAGGTGATTTTTAGCCACTCTCGATTTTGTACTTAGAAAAAATCCAAATTTTTTTTTTTTTTTTTCCGTTTTTTTTCTAAGTGTCTGATCGAGAGAAGGAAAAAGAGGTGATTTTTAGCCTCTCTCGATTTTGTACTTAGAAAAAATCCAATTTTTTTTTTTTTTTTTTCATTTTTTTTTCTAAGTGTCTGATCGAGAGAAGGAAAAAGAGGTGATTTTTAGCCACTCTCGATTTTGTACTTAGAAAAAATCCAAATTTTTTTTTTTTTTTTTCCGTTTTTTTTCTAAGTGTCTGATCGAGAGAAGGAAAAAGAGGTGATTTTTAGCCACTCTCGATTTTGTACTTAGAAAAAATCCAAATTTTTTTTTTTTTTTTTTCCGTTTTTTTTCTAAGTGTCTGATCGAGAAAAGGAAAAAGAGGTGATTTTTAGCCTCTCTCTATTTTGTACTTAGAAAAAATCCAAAATTTTTTTTTTTTTTTCCTTTTTTTTCTAAGTGTCTGATCGAGAGAAGGAAAAAGAGGTGATTTTTAGCCACTCTCGATTTTGTACTTAGAAAAAATCCAAATTTTTTTTTTTTTTTTTTCCGTTTTTTTTCTAAGTGTCTGATCGAGAGAAGGAAAAAGAGGTGATTTTTAGCCTCTCTCGATTTTGTACTTAGAAAAAATCCAAATTTTTTTTTTTTTTTTTTCCGTTTTTTTTCTAAGTGTCTGATCGAGAGAAGGAAAAAGAGGTGATTTTTAGCCTCTCTCGATTTTGTACTTAGAAAAAATCCAATTTTTTTTTTTTTTTTTTCATTTTTTTTTCTAAGTGTCTGATCGAGAGAAGGAAAAAGAAGTGATTTTTAGCCACTCTCGATTTTGTACTTAGAAAAAATCCAAATTTTTTTTTCCCGTTTTTTTTCTAAGTGTCTGATCGAGAAAATGAAAAAGAGGTGATTTTTAGCCTCTCTCGATTTTGTACTTAGAAAAAATCCAAATTTTTTTTTTTTTTTTTTCCGTTTTTTTTCTAAGTGTCTGATCGAGAGAAGGAAAAAGAGGTGATTTTTAGCCACTCTCGATTTTGTACTTACAAAAAATCCAAATTTTTTTTTTTTTTTTTTCTGTTTTTTTTCTAAGTGTCTGATCGAGAGAAGGAAAAAGAGGTGATTTTTAGCCACTCTCGATTTTGTACTTAGAAAAAATCCAAATTTTGTTTTTTTTTTTTTCCGTTTTTTTTCTAAGTGTCTGATCGAGAGAAGGAAAAAGAGGTGATTTTTAGCCACTCTCGATTTTGTACTTAGAAAAAATCCAATTTTTTTTTTTTTTTTTTCATTTTTTTTTCTAAGTGTCTGATCGAGAGAAGGAAAAAGAAGTGATTTTTAGCCACTCTCGATTTTGTACTTAGAAAAAATCCAAATTTTTTTTTTTTTTTTTTCCGTTTTTTTTCTAAGTGTCTGATCGAGAGAAGGAAAAAGAGGTGATTTTTAGCCTCTCTCGATTTTTTACTTAGAAAAAATCCAATTTTTTTATTTTTTTTTTTCCGTTTTTTTTCTAAGTGTCTGATCGAGAAAAGGAAAAAGAGGTGATTTTTAGCCACTCTCGATTTTGTACTTAGAAAAAATCCAATTTTTTTTTTTTTTTTTTTCCGTTTTTTTTCTAAGTGTCTGATCGAGAGAAGGAAAAAGAGGTGATTTTTAGCCACTCTCGATTTTGTACTTAGAAAAAATCCAAATTTTTTTTTTTTTTTTTCCGTTTTTTTTCTAAGTGTCTGATCGAGAGAAGGAAAAAGAGGTGATTTTTAGCCACTCTCGATTTTGTACTTAGAAAAAATCCAATTTTTTTTTTTTTTTTTTTCCGTTTTTTTTCTAAGTGTCTGATCGAGAGAAGGAAAAAGAGGTGATTTTTAGCCACTCTCGATTTTGTACTTAGAAAAAATCCAAATTTTTTTTTTTTTTTTTCCGTTTTTTTTCTAAGTGTCTGATCGAGAGAAGGAAAAAGAGGTGATTTTTAGCCACTCTCGATTTTGTACTTAGAAAAAATCCAAATTTTTTTTTTTTTTTTTCCGTTTTTTTTCTAAGTGTCTGATCGAGAGAAGGAAAAAGAGGTGATTTTTAGCCACTCTCGATTTTGTACTTAGAAAAAATCCAAATTTTTTTTTTTTTTTTTTCCGTTTTTTTTCTAAGTGTCTGATCGAGAGAAGGAAAAAGAGGTGATTTTTAGCCTCTCTCGATTTTGTACTTAGAAAAAATCCAATTTTTTTTTTTTTTTTTTCATTTTTTTTTCTAAGTGTCTGATCGAGAGAAGGAAAAAGAGGTGATTTTTAGCCACTCTCGATTTTGTACTTAGAAAAAATCCAAATTTTTTTTTTTTTTTTTCCGTTTTTTTTCTAAGTGTCTGATCGAGAGAAGGAAAAAGAGGTGATTTTTAGCCACTCTCGATTTTGTACTTAGAAAAAATCCAAATTTTTTTTTTTTTTTTTTCCGTTTTTTTTCTAAGTGTCTGATCGAGAAAAGGAAAAAGAGGTGATTTTTAGCCTCTCTCTATTTTGTACTTAGAAAAAATCCAAAATTTTTTTTTTTTTTTCCTTTTTTTTCTAAGTGTCTGATCGAGAGAAGGAAAAAGAGGTGATTTTTAGCCTCTCTCGATTTTGTACTTAGAAAAAATCCAATTTTTTTTTTTTTTTTTCATTTTTTTTTCTAAGTGTCTGATCGAGAGAAGGAAAAAGAAGTGATTTTTAGCCACTCTCGATTTTGTACTTAGAAAAAATCCAAATTTTTTTTTCCCGTTTTTTTTCTAAGTGTCTGATCGAGAAAATGAAAAAGAGGTGATTTTTAGCCTCTCTCGATTTTGTACTTAGAAAAAATCCAAATTTTTTTTTTTTTTTTTTCCGTTTTTTTTCTAAGTGTCTGATCGAGAGAAGGAAAAAGAGGTGATTTTTAGCCACTCTCGATTTTGTACTTACAAAAAATCCAAATTTTTTTTTTTTTTTTTTCTGTTTTTTTTCTAAGTGTCTGATCGAGAGAAGGAAAAAGAGGTGATTTTTAGCCACTCTCGATTTTGTACTTAGAAAAAATCCAAATTTTGTTTTTTTTTTTTTCCGTTTTTTTTCTAAGTGTCTGATCGAGAGAAGGAAAAAGAGGTGATTTTTAGCCACTCTCGATTTTGTACTTAGAAAAAATCCAATTTTTTTTTTTTTTTTTCCATTTTTTTTTCTAAGTGTCTGATCGAGAGAAGGAAAAAGAAGTGATTTTTAGCCACTCTCGATTTTGTACTTAGAAAAAATCCAAATTTTTTTTTTTTTTTTTTCCGTTTTTTTTCTAAGTGTCTGATCGAGAGAAGGAAAAAGAGGTGATTTTTAGCCTCTCTCGATTTTTTACTTAGAAAAAATCCAATTTTTTTATTTTTTTTTTTCCGTTTTTTTTCTAAGTGTCTGATCGAGAAAAGGAAAAAGAGGTGATTTTTAGCCACTCTCGATTTTGTACTTAGAAAAAATCCAATTTTTTTTTTTTTTTTTTTCCGTTTTTTTTCTAAGTGTCCGATCGAGAGAAGGAAAAAGAGGTGATTTTTAGCCACTCTCGATTTTGTACTTAGAAAAAATCCAATTTTTTTTTTTTTTTTTTCATTTTTTTTTCTAAGTGTCTGATCGAGAGAAGGAAAAAGAGGTGATTTTTAGCCACTCTCGATTTTGTACTTAGAAAAAATCCAAATTTTTTTTTTTTTTTTTCCGTTTTTTTTCTAAGTGTCTGATCGAGAGAAGGAAAAAGAGGTGATTTTTAGCCACTCTCGATTTTGTACTTAGAAAAAATCCAAATTTTTTTTTTTTTTTTTTCCGTTTTTTTTCTAAGTGTCTGATCGAGAGAAGGAAAAAGAGGTGATTTTTAGCCTCTCTCGATTTTGTACTTAGAAAAAATCCAATTTTTTTTTTTTTTTTTTCATTTTTTTTTCTAAGTGTCTGATCGAGAGAAGGAAAAAGAGGTGATTTTTAGCCACTCTCGATTTTGTACTTAGAAAAAATCCAAATTTTTTTTTTTTTTTTTCCGTTTTTTTTCTAAGTGTCTGATCGAGAGAAGGAAAAAGAGGTGATTTTTAGCCACTCTCGATTTTGTACTTAGAAAAAATCCAAATTTTTTTTTTTTTTTTTTCCGTTTTTTTTCTAAGTGTCTGATCGAGAAAAGGAAAAAGAGGTGATTTTTAGCCTCTCTCTATTTTGTACTTAGAAAAAATCCAAAATTTTTTTTTTTTTTCCTTTTTTTTCTAAGTGTCTGATCGAGAGAAGGAAAAAGAGGTGATTTTTAGCCACTCTCGATTTTGTACTTAAGAAAAAATCCAAATTTTTTTTTTTTTTTTTTCCGTTTTTTTTCTAAGTGTCTGATCGAGAGAAGGAAAAAGAGGTGATTTTTAGCCTCTCTCGATTTTGTACTTAGAAAAAATCCAAATTTTTTTTTTTTTTTTTTCCGTTTTTTTTCTAAGTGTCTGATCGAGAGAAGGAAAAAGAGGTGATTTTTAGCCTCTCTCGATTTTGTACTTAGAAAAAATCCAATTTTTTTTTTTTTTTTTCATTTTTTTTCTAAGTGTCTGATCGAGAGAAGGAAAAAGAAGTGATTTTTAGCCACTCTCGATTTTGTACTTAGAAAAAATCCAAATTTTTTTTTCCCGTTTTTTTTCTAAGTGTCTGATCGAGAAAATGAAAAAGAGGTGATTTTTAGCCTCTCTCGATTTTGTACTTAGAAAAAATCCAAATTTTTTTTTTTTTTTTTTCCGTTTTTTTTCTAAGTGTCTGATCGAGAGAAGGAAAAAGAGGTGATTTTTAGCCACTCTCGATTTTGTACTTACAAAAAATCCAAATTTTTTTTTTTTTTTTTTCTGTTTTTTTTCTAAGTGTCTGATCGAGAGAAGGAAAAAGAGGTGATTTTTAGCCACTCTCGATTTTGTACTTAGAAAAAATCCAAATTTTGTTTTTTTTTTTTTCCGTTTTTTTTCTAAGTGTCTGATCGAGAGAAGGAAAAAGAGGTGATTTTTAGCCACTCTCGATTTTGTACTTAGAAAAAATCCATTTTTTTTTTTTTTTTTTTCATTTTTTTTTCTAAGTGTCTGATCGAGAGAAGGAAAAAGAAGTGATTTTTAGCCACTCTCGATTTTGTACTTAGAAAAAATCCAAATTTTTTTTTTTTTTTTTCCGTTTTTTTTCTAAGTGTCTGATCGAGAGAAGGAAAAAGAGGTGATTTTTAGCCTCTCTCGATTTTTTACTTAGAAAAAATCCAATTTTTTTATTTTTTTTTTTCCGTTTTTTTTCTAAGTGTCTGATCGAGAAAAGGAAAAAGAGGTGATTTTTAGCCACTCTCGATTTTGTACTTAGAAAAAATCCAATTTTTTTTTTTTTTTTTTTCCGTTTTTTTTCTAAGTGTCTGATCGAGAGAAGGAAAAAGAGGTGATTTTTAGCCACTCTCGATTTTGTACTTAGAAAAAATCCAAATTTTTTTTTTTTTTTTTCCGTTTTTTTTCTAAGTGTCTGATCGAGAGAAGGAAAAAGAGGTGATTTTTAGCCACTCTCGATTTTGTACTTAGAAAAAATCCAATTTTTTTTTTTTTTTTTTTCCGTTTTTTTTCTAAGTGTCTGATCGAGAGAAGGAAAAAGAGGTGATTTTTAGCCTCTCTCGATTTTGTACTTAGAAAAAATCCAAATTTTTTTTTTTTTTTTTTCCGTTTTTTTTCTAAGTGTCTGATCGAGAGAAGGAAAAAGAGGTGATTTTTAGCCTCTCTCGATTTTTTACTTAGAAAAAATTCAATTTTTTTATTTTTTTTTTTCCGTTTTTTTTCTAAGTGTCTGATCGAGAAAAGGAAAAAGAGGTGATTTTTAGCCACTCTCGATTTTGTACTTAGAAAAAATCCAATTTTTTTTTTTTTTTTTTTCCGTTTTTTTTCTAAGTGTCCGATCGAGAGAAGGAAAAAGAGGTGATTTTTAGCCACTCTCGATTTTGTACTTAGAAAAAATCCAATATTTTTTTTTTTTTTTTTCATTTTTTTTTCTAAGTGTCTGATCGAGAGAAGGAAAAAGAGGTGATTTTTAGCCACTCTCGATTTTGTACTTAGAAAAAATCCAAATTTTTTTTTTTTTTTTTTCCGTTTTTTTTCTAAGTGTCTGATCGAGAGAAGGAAAAAGAGGTGATTTTTAGCCACTCTCGATTTTGTACTTAGAAAAAATCCAAATTTTTTTTTTTTTTTTTTCCGTTTTTTTTCTAAGTGTCTGATCGAGAGAAGGAAAAAGAGGTGATTTTTAGCCTCTCTCGATTTTGTACTTAGAAAAAATCCAATTTTTTTTTTTTTTTTTTCATTTTTTTTTCTAAGTGTCTGATCGAGAGAAGGAAAAAGAGGTGATTTTTAGCCACTCTCGATTTTGTACTTAGAAAAAATCCAAATTTTTTTTTTTTTTTTTCCGTTTTTTTTCTAAGTGTCTGATCGAGAGAAGGAAAAAGAGGTGATTTTTAGCCACTCTCGATTTTGTACTTAGAAAAAATCCAAATTTTTTTTTTTTTTTTTTCCGTTTTTTTTCTAAGTGTCTGATCGAGAAAAGGAAAAAGAGGTGATTTTTAGCCTCTCTCTATTTTGTACTTAGAAAAAATCCAAAATTTTTTTTTTTTTTTCCTTTTTTTTCTAAGTGTCTGATCGAGAGAAGGAAAAAGAGGTGATTTTTAGCCACTCTCGATTTTGTACTTAGAAAAAATCCAAATTTTTTTTTTTTTTTTTTCCGTTTTTTTTCTAAGTGTCTGATCGAGAGAAGGAAAAAGAGGTGATTTTTAGCCTCTCTCGATTTTGTACTTAGAAAAAATCCAAATTTTTTTTTTTTTTTTTTCCGTTTTTTTTCTAAGTGTCTGATCGAGAGAAGGAAAAAGAGGTGATTTTTAGCCTCTCTCGATTTTGTACTTAGAAAAAATCCAATTTTTTTTTTTTTTTTTTCATTTTTTTTTCTAAGTGTCTGATCGAGAGAAGGAAAAAGAAGTGATTTTTAGCCACTCTCGATTTTGTACTTAGAAAAAATCCAAATTTTTTTTTCCCGTTTTTTTTCTAAGTGTCTGATCGAGAAAATGAAAAAGAGGTGATTTTTAGCCTCTCTCGATTTTGTACTTAGAAAAAATCCAAATTTTTTTTTTTTTTTTTTCCGTTTTTTTTCTAAGTGTCTGATCGAGAGAAGGAAAAAGAGGTGATTTTTAGCCACTCTCGATTTTGTACTTACAAAAAATCCAAATTTTTTTTTTTTTTTTTTCTGTTTTTTTTCTAAGTGTCTGATCGAGAGAAGGAAAAAGAGGTGATTTTTAGCCACTCTCGATTTTGTACTTAGAAAAAATCCAAATTTTGTTTTTTTTTTTTTCCGTTTTTTTTCTAAGTGTCTGATCGAGAGAAGGAAAAAGAGGTGATTTTTAGCCACTCTCGATTTTGTACTTAGAAAAAATCCAATTTTTTTTTTTTTTTTTCATTTTTTTTTCTAAGTGTCTGATCGAGAGAAGGAAAAAGAAGTGATTTTTAGCCACTCTCGATTTTGTACTTAGAAAAAATCCAAATTTTTTTTTTTTTTTTTTCCGTTTTTTTTCTAAGTGTCTGATCGAGAGAAGGAAAAAGAGGTGATTTTTAGCCTCTCTCGATTTTTTACTTAGAAAAAATCCAATTTTTTTATTTTTTTTTTTCCGTTTTTTTTCTAAGTGTCTGATCGAGAAAAGGAAAAAGAGGTGATTTTTAGCCACTCTCGATTTTGTACTTAGAAAAAATCCAATTTTTTTTTTTTTTTTTTTCCGTTTTTTTTCTAAGTGTCTGATCGAGAGAAGGAAAAAGAGGTGATTTTTAGCCACTCTCGATTTTGTACTTAGAAAAAATCCAAATTTTTTTTTTTTTTTTTCCGTTTTTTTTCTAAGTGTCTGATCGAGAGAAGGAAAAAGAGGTGATTTTTAGCCACTCTCGATTTTGTACTTAGAAAAAATCCAATTTTTTTTTTTTTTTTTTTCCGTTTTTTTTCTAAGTGTCTGATCGAGAGAAGGAAAAAGAGGTGATTTTTAGCCACTCTCGATTTTGTACTTAGAAAAAATCCAAATTTTTTTTTTTTTTTTTCCGTTTTTTTTCTAAGTGTCTGATCGAGAGAAGGAAAAAGAGGTGATTTTTAGCCACTCTCGATTTTGTACTTAGAAAAAATCCACTTTTTTTTTTTTTTTTTTTCCGTTTTTTTTCTAAGTGTCTGATCGAGAGAAGGAAAAAGAGGTGATTTTTAGCCTCTCTCGATTTTGTACTTAGAAAAAATCCAAATTTTTTTTTTTTTTTTTTCCGTTTTTTTTCTAAGTGTCTGATCGAGAGAAGGAAAAAGAGGTGATTTTTAGCCTCTCTCGATTTTTTACTTAGAAAAAATTCAATTTTTTTATTTTTTTTTTTCCGTTTTTTTTCTAAGTGTCTGATCGAGAAAAGGAAAAAGAGGTGATTTTTAGCCACTCTCGATTTTGTACTTAGAAAAAATCCAATTTTTTTTTTTTTTTTTTTCCGTTTTTTTTCTAAGTGTCCGATCGAGAGAAGGAAAAAGAGGTGATTTTTAGCCACTCTCGATTTTGTACTTAGAAAAAATCCAATTTTTTTTTTTTTTTTTTTCATTTTTTTTTCTAAGTGTCTGATCGAGAGAAGGAAAAAGAGGTGATTTTTAGCCACTCTCGATTTTGTACTTAGAAAAAATCCAAATTTTTTTTTTTTTTTTTCCGTTTTTTTTCTAAGTGTCTGATCGAGAGAAGGAAAAAGAGGTGATTTTTAGCCACTCTCGATTTTGTACTTAGAAAAAATCCAAATTTTTTTTTTTTTTTTTTCCGTTTTTTTTCTAAGTGTCTGATCGAGAGAAGGAAAAAGAGGTGATTTTTAGCCTCTCTCGATTTTGTACTTAGAAAAAATCCAATTTTTTTTTTTTTTTTTCATTTTTTTTTCTAAGTGTCTGATCGAGAGAAGGAAAAAGAGGTGATTTTTAGCCACTCTCGATTTTGTACTTAGAAAAAATCCAAATTTTTTTTTTTTTTTTTCCGTTTTTTTTCTAAGTGTCTGATCGAGAGAAGGAAAAAGAGGTGATTTTTAGCCACTCTCGATTTTGTACTTAGAAAAAATCCAAATTTTTTTTTTTTTTTTTTCCGTTTTTTTTCTAAGTGTCTGATCGAGAAAAGGAAAAAGAGGTGATTTTTAGCCTCTCTCTATTTTGTACTTAGAAAAAATCCAAAATTTTTTTTTTTTTTTCCTTTTTTTTCTAAGTGTCTGATCGAGAGAAGGAAAAAGAGGTGATTTTTAGCCTCTCTCGATTTTGTACTTAGAAAAAATCCAATTTTTTTTTTTTTTTTTTCATTTTTTTTTCTAAGTGTCTGATCGAGAGAAGGAAAAAGAAGTGATTTTTAGCCACTCTCGATTTTGTACTTAGAAAAAATCCAAATTTTTTTTTCCCGTTTTTTTTCTAAGTGTCTGATCGAGAAAATGAAAAAGAGGTGATTTTTAGCCTCTCTCGATTTTGTACTTAGAAAAAATCCAAATTTTTTTTTTTTTTTTTTTCCGTTTTTTTTCTAAGTGTCTGATCGAGAGAAGGAAAAAGAGGTGATTTTTAGCCACTCTCGATTTTGTACTTACAAAAAATCCAAATTTTTTTTTTTTTTTTTTCTGTTTTTTTTCTAAGTGTCTGATCGAGAGAAGGAAAAAGAGGTGATTTTTAGCCACTCTCGATTTTGTACTTAGAAAAAATCCAAATTTTGTTTTTTTTTTTTTCCGTTTTTTTTCTAAGTGTCTGATCGAGAGAAGGAAAAAGAGGTGATTTTTAGCCACTCTCGATTTTGTACTTAGAAAAAATCCAATTTTTTTTTTTTTTTTTCCATTTTTTTTTCTAAGTGTCTGATCGAGAGAAGGAAAAAGAAGTGATTTTTAGCCACTCTCGATTTTGTACTTAGAAAAAATCCAAATTTTTTTTTTTTTTTTTTCCGTTTTTTTTCTAAGTGTCTGATCGAGAGAAGGAAAAAGAGGTGATTTTTAGCCTCTCTCGATTTTTTACTTAGAAAAAATCCAATTTTTTTATTTTTTTTTTTCCGTTTTTTTTCTAAGTGTCTGATCGAGAAAAGGAAAAAGAGGTGATTTTTAGCCACTCTCGATTTTGTACTTAGAAAAAATCCAATTTTTTTTTTTTTTTTTTTCCGTTTTTTTTCTAAGTGTCTGATCGAGAGAAGGAAAAAGAGGTGATTTTTAGCCACTCTCGATTTTGTACTTAGAAAAAATCCAAATTTTTTTTTTTTTTTTTCCGTTTTTTTTCTAAGTGTCTGATCGAGAGAAGGAAAAAGAGGTGATTTTTAGCCACTCTCGATTTTGTACTTAGAAAAAATCCAATTTTTTTTTTTTTTTTTTTCCGTTTTTTTTCTAAGTGTCTGATCGAGAGAAGGAAAAAGAGGTGATTTTTAGCCTCTCTCGATTTTTTACTTAGAAAAAATCCAATTTTTTTATTTTTTTTTTTCCGTTTTTTTTCTAAGTGTCTGATCGAGAAAAGGAAAAAGAGGTGATTTTTAGCCACTCTCGATTTTGTACTTAGAAAAAATCCAATTTTTTTTTTTTTTTTTTTCCGTTTTTTTTCTAAGTGTCTGATCGAGAGAAGGAAAAAGAGGTGATTTTTAGCCTCTCTCGATTTTTTACTTAGAAAAAATTCAATTTTTTTATTTTTTTTTTTCCGTTTTTTTTCTAAGTGTCTGATCGAGAAAAGGAAAAAGAGGTGATTTTTAGCCACTCTCGATTTTGTACTTAGAAAAAATCCAATTTTTTTTTTTTTTTTTTTCCGTTTTTTTTCTAAGTGTCCGATCGAGAGAAGGAAAAAGAGGTGATTTTTAGCCACTCTCGATTTTGTACTTAGAAAAAATCCAATTTTTTTTTTTTTTTTTTTCATTTTTTTTTCTAAGTGTCTGATCGAGAGAAGGAAAAAGAGGTGATTTTTAGCCACTCTCGATTTTGTACTTAGAAAAAATCCAAATTTTTTTTTTTTTTTTTCCGTTTTTTTTCTAAGTGTCTGATCGAGAGAAGGAAAAAGAGGTGATTTTTAGCCACTCTCGATTTTGTACTTAGAAAAAATCCAAATTTTTTTTTTTTTTTTTTCCGTTTTTTTTCTAAGTGTCTGATCGAGAGAAGGAAAAAGAGGTGATTTTTAGCCTCTCTCGATTTTGTACTTAGAAAAAATCCAATTTTTTTTTTTTTTTTTTCATTTTTTTTTCTAAGTGTCTGATCGAGAGAAGGAAAAAGAGGTGATTTTTAGCCACTCTCGATTTTGTACTTAGAAAAAATCCAAATTTTTTTTTTTTTTTTTCCGTTTTTTTTCTAAGTGTCTGATCGAGAGAAGGAAAAAGAGGTGATTTTTAGCCACTCTCGATTTTGTACTTAGAAAAAATCCAAATTTTTTTTTTTTTTTTTTTCCGTTTTTTTTCTAAGTGTCTGATCGAGAAAAGGAAAAAGAGGTGATTTTTAGCCTCTCTCTATTTTGTACTTAGAAAAAATCCAAAATTTTTTTTTTTTTTTCCTTTTTTTTCTAAGTGTCTGATCGAGAGAAGGAAAAAGAGGTGATTTTTAGCCTCTCTCGATTTTGTACTTAGAAAAAATCCAATTTTTTTTTTTTTTTTTTCATTTTTTTTTCTAAGTGTCTGATCGAGAGAAGGAAAAAGAAGTGATTTTTAGCCACTCTCGATTTTGTACTTAGAAAAAATCCAAATTTTTTTTTCCCGTTTTTTTTCTAAGTGTCTGATCGAGAAAATGAAAAAGAGGTGATTTTTAGCCTCTCTCGATTTTGTACTTAGAAAAAATCCAAATTTTTTTTTTTTTTTTTTTCCGTTTTTTTTCTAAGTGTCTGATCGAGAGAAGGAAAAAGAGGTGATTTTTAGCCACTCTCGATTTTGTACTTACAAAAAATCCAAATTTTTTTTTTTTTTTTTTCTGTTTTTTTTCTAAGTGTCTGATCGAGAGAAGGAAAAAGAGGTGATTTTTAGCCACTCTCGATTTTGTACTTAGAAAAAATCCAAATTTTGTTTTTTTTTTTTTCCGTTTTTTTTTCTAAGTGTCTGATCGAGAGAAGGAAAAAGAGGTGATTTTTAGCCACTCTCGATTTTGTACTTAGAAAAAATCCAATTTTTTTTTTTTTTTTTTCATTTTTTTTTCTAAGTGTCTGATCGAGAGAAGGAAAAAGAAGTGATTTTTAGCCACTCTCGATTTTGTACTTAGAAAAAATCCAAATTTTTTTTTTTTTTTTTTCCGTTTTTTTTCTAAGTGTCTGATCGAGAGAAGGAAAAAGAGGTGATTTTTAGCCTCTCTCGATTTTTTACTTAGAAAAAATCCAATGTTTTTATTTTTTTTTTTCCGTTTTTTTTCTAAGTGTCTGATCGAGAAAAGGAAAAAGAGGTGATTTTTAGCCACTCTCGATTTTGTACTTAGAAAAAATCCAATTTTTTTTTTTTTTTTTTTCCGTTTTTTTTCTAAGTGTCTGATCGAGAGAAGGAAAAAGAGGTGATTTTTAGCCACTCTCGATTTTGTACTTAGAAAAAATCCAAATTTTTTTTTTTTTTTTTCCGTTTTTTTTCTAAGTGTCTGATCGAGAGAAGGAAAAAGAGGTGATTTTTAGCCACTCTCGATTTTGTACTTAGAAAAAATCCAATTTTTTTTTTT
Source organism: Entelurus aequoreus (assembly GCF_033978785.1). Classification (NCBI taxonomy): domain Eukaryota; kingdom Metazoa; phylum Chordata; class Actinopteri; order Syngnathiformes; family Syngnathidae; genus Entelurus; species Entelurus aequoreus. The sequence continues at coordinate 522,635 of NC_084752.1, forward strand.
TTTTTTTTCCGTTTTTTTTCTAAGTGTCTGATCGAGAGAAGGAAAAAGAGGTGATTTTTAGCCTCTCTCGATTTTTTACTTAGAAAAAATCCAATTTTTTTATTTTTTTTTTTCCGTTTTTTTTCTAAGTGTCTGATCGAGAAAAGGAAAAAGAGGTGATTTTTAGCCACTCTCGATTTTGTACTTAGAAAAAATCCAATTTTTTTTTTTTTTTTTTTCCGTTTTTTTTCTAAGTGTCTGATCGAGAGAAGGAAAAAGAGGTGATTTTTAGCCACTCTCGATTTTGTACTTAGAAAAAATCCAATTTTTTTTTTTTTTTTTCATTTTTTTTTCTAAGTGTCTGATCGAGAGAAGGAAAAAGAGGTGATTTTTAGCCACTCTCGATTTTGTACTTAGAAAAAATCCAAATTTTTTTTTTTTTTTTTCCGTTTTTTTTCTAAGTGTCTGATCGAGAGAAGGAAAAAGAGGTGATTTTTAGCCACTCTCGATTTTGTACTTAGAAAAAATCCAAATTTTTTTTTTTTTTTTTTCCGTTTTTTTTCTAAGTGTCTGATCGAGAAAAGGAAAAAGAGGTGATTTTTAGCCTCTCTCTATTTTGTACTTAGAAAAAATCCAAAATTTTTTTTTTTTTTTCCTTTTTTTTCTAAGTGTCTGATCGAGAGAAGGAAAAAGAGGTGATTTTTAGCCTCTCTCGATTTTGTACTTAGAAAAAATCCAATTTTTTTTTTTTTTTTTTCATTTTTTTTTCTAAGTGTCTGATCGAGAGAAGGAAAAAGAAGTGATTTTTAGCCACTCTCGATTTTGTACTTAGAAAAAATCCAAATTTTTTTTTCCCGTTTTTTTTCTAAGTGTCTGATCGAGAAAATGAAAAAGAGGTGATTTTTAGCCTCTCTCGATTTTGTACTTAGAAAAAATCCAAATTTTTTTTTTTTTTTTTTTTCCGTTTTTTTTCTAAGTGTCTGATCGAGAGAAGGAAAAAGAGGTGATTTTTAGCCACTCTCGATTTTGTACTTACAAAAAATCCAAATTTTTTTTTTTTTTTTTTCTGTTTTTTTTCTAAGTGTCTGATCGAGAGAAGGAAAAAGAGGTGATTTTTAGCCACTCTCGATTTTGTACTTAGAAAAAATCCAAATTTTGTTTTTTTTTTTTTCCGTTTTTTTTCTAAGTGTCTGATCGAGAGAAGGAAAAAGAGGTGATTTTTAGCCACTCTCGATTTTGTACTTAGAAAAAATCCAAATTTTTTTTTTTTTTTTTTCCGTTTTTTTTCTAAGTGTCTGATCGAGAGAAGGAAAAAGAGGTGATTTTTAGCCTCTCTCGATTTTTTACTTAGAAAAAATCCAATTTTTTTATTTTTTTTTTTCCGTTTTTTTTCTAAGTGTCTGATCGAGAAAAGGAAAAAGAGGTGATTTTTAGCCACTCTCGATTTTGTACTTAGAAAAAATCCAATTTTTTTTTTTTTTTTTTCCGTTTTTTTTCTAAGTGTCTGATCGAGAGAAGGAAAAAGAGGTGATTTTTAGCCACTCTCGATTTTGTACTTAGAAAAAATCCAAATTTTTTTTTTTTTTTTCCGTTTTTTTTCTAAGTGTCTGATCGAGAGAAGGAAAAAGAGGTGATTTTTAGCCACTCTCGATTTTGTACTTAGAAAAAATCCAATTTTTTTTTTTTTTTTTTTCCGTTTTTTTTCTAAGTGTCTGATCGAGAGAAGGAAAAAGAGGTGATTTTTAGCCTCTCTCGATTTTGTACTTAGAAAAAATCCAAATTTTTTTTTTTTTTTTTTCCGTTTTTTTTCTAAGTGTCTGATCGAGAGAAGGAAAAAGAGGTGATTTTTAGCCTCTCTCGATTTTTTACTTAGAAAAAATTCAATTTTTTATTTTTTTTTTTCCGTTTTTTTTCTAAGTGTCTGATCGAGAAAAGGAAAAAGAGGTGATTTTTAGCCACTCTCGATTTTGTACTTAGAAAAAATCCAATTTTTTTTTTTTTTTTTTCCGTTTTTTTTCTAAGTGTCCGATCGAGAGAAGGAAAAAGAGGTGATTTTTAGCCACTCTCGATTTTGTACTTAGAAAAAATCCAATTTTTTTTTTTTTTTTTTTCATTTTTTTTTCTAAGTGTCTGATCGAGAGAAGGAAAAAGAGGTGATTTTTAGCCACTCTCGATTTTGTACTTAGAAAAAATCCAAATTTTTTTTTTTTTTTTTCCGTTTTTTTTCTAAGTGTCTGATCGAGAGAAGGAAAAAGAGGTGATTTTTAGCCACTCTCGATTTTGTACTTAGAAAAAATCCAAATTTTTTTTTTTTTTTTCCGTTTTTTTTCTAAGTGTCTGATCGAGAGAAGGAAAAAGAGGTGATTTTTAGCCACTCTCGATTTTGTACTTAGAAAAAATCCACTTTTTTTTTTTTTTTTTTTCCGTTTTTTTTTCTAAGTGTCTGATCGAGAGAAGGAAAAAGAGGTGATTTTTAGCCTCTCTCGATTTTGTACTTAGAAAAAATCCAAATTTTTTTTTTTTTTTTTTCCGTTTTTTTTCTAAGTGTCTGATCGAGAGAAGGAAAAAGAGGTGATTTTTAGCCTCTCTCGATTTTTTACTTAGAAAAAATTCAATTTTTTTATTTTTTTTTTTCCGTTTTTTTTCTAAGTGTCTGATCGAGAAAAGGAAAAAGAGGTGATTTTTAGCCACTCTCGATTTTGTACTTAGAAAAAATCCAATTTTTTTTTTTTTTTTTTTCCGTTTTTTTTCTAAGTGTCCGATCGAGAGAAGGAAAAAGAGGTGATTTTTAGCCACTCTCGATTTTGTACTTAGAAAAAATCCAATTTTTTTTTTTTTTTTTTTCATTTTTTTTTCTAAGTGTCTGATCGAGAGAAGGAAAAAGAGGTGATTTTTAGCCACTCTCGATTTTGTACTTAGAAAAAATCCAAATTTTTTTTTTTTTTTTCCGTTTTTTTTCTAAGTGTCTGATCGAGAGAAGGAAAAAGAGGTGATTTTTAGCCACTCTCGATTTTGTACTTAGAAAAAATCCAAATTTTTTTTTTTTTTTTTTCCGTTTTTTTTCTAAGTGTCTGATCGAGAGAAGGAAAAAGAGGTGATTTTTAGCCTCTCTCGATTTTGTACTTAGAAAAAATCCAATTTTTTTTTTTTTTTTTTCATTTTTTTTTCTAAGTGTCTGATCGAGAGAAGGAAAAAGAGGTGATTTTTAGCCACTCTCGATTTTGTACTTAGAAAAAATCCAAATTTTTTTTTTTTTTTTTCCGTTTTTTTTCTAAGTGTCTGATCGAGAGAAGGAAAAAGAGGTGATTTTTAGCCACTCTCGATTTTGTACTTAGAAAAAATCCAAATTTTTTTTTTTTTTTTTCCGTTTTTTTTCTAAGTGTCTGATCGAGAAAAGGAAAAAGAGGTGATTTTTAGCCTCTCTCTATTTTGTACTTAGAAAAAATCCAAAATTTTTTTTTTTTTTTCCTTTTTTTTTCTAAGTGTCTGATCGAGAGAAGGAAAAAGAGGTGATTTTTAGCCTCTCTCGATTTTGTACTTAGAAAAAATCCAATTTTTTTTTTTTTTTTTTCTTTTTTTTTTTCTAAGTGTCTGATCGAGAGAAGGAAAAAGAAGTGATTTTTAGCCACTCTCGATTTTGTACTTAGAAAAAATCCAAATTTTTTTTTCCCGTTTTTTTTCTAAGTGTCTGATCGAGAAAATGAAAAAGAGGTGATTTTTAGCCTCTCTCGATTTTGTACTTAGAAAAAATCCAAATTTTTTTTTTTTTTTTTTTCCGTTTTTTTTCTAAGTGTCTGATCGAGAGAAGGAAAAAGAGGTGATTTTTAGCCACTCTCGATTTTGTACTTACAAAAAATCCAAATTTTTTTTTTTTTTTTTTTCTGTTTTTTTTCTAAGTGTCTGATCGAGAGAAGGAAAAAGAGGTGATTTTTAGCCACTCTCGATTTTGTACTTAGAAAAAATCCAAATTTTGTTTTTTTTTTTTTTCCGTTTTTTTTTCTAAGTGTCTGATCGAGAGAAGGAAAAAGAGGTGATTTTTAGCCACTCTCGATTTTGTACTTAGAAAAAATCCAATTTTTTTTTTTTTTTTTTCCATTTTTTTTTCTAAGTGTCTGATCGAGAGAAGGAAAAAGAAGTGATTTTTAGCCACTCTCGATTTTGTACTTAGAAAAAATCCAAATTTTTTTTTTTTTTTTTTCCGTTTTTTTTCTAAGTGTCTGATCGAGAGAAGGAAAAAGAGGTGATTTTTAGCCTCTCTCGATTTTTTTACTTAGAAAAAATCCAATTTTTTTATTTTTTTTTTTCCGTTTTTTTTCTAAGTGTCTGATCGAGAAAAGGAAAAAGAGGTGATTTTTAGCCACTCTCGATTTTGTACTTAGAAAAAATCCAATTTTTTTTTTTTTTTTTTTCCGTTTTTTTTCTAAGTGTCTGATCGAGAGAAGGAAAAAGAGGTGATTTTTAGCCACTCTCGATTTTGTACTTAGAAAAAATCCAAATTTTTTTTTTTTTTTTTCCGTTTTTTTTCTAAGTGTCTGATCGAGAGAAGGAAAAAGAGGTGATTTTTAGCCACTCTCGATTTTGTACTTAGAAAAAATCCAATTTTTTTTTTTTTTTTTTTCCGTTTTTTTTTCTAAGTGTCTGATCGAGAGAAGGAAAAAGAGGTGATTTTTAGCCTCTCTCGATTTTTTACTTAGAAAAAATCCAATTTTTTATTTTTTTTTTTCCGTTTTTTTTCTAAGTGTCTGATCGAGAAAAGGAAAAAGAGGTGATTTTTAGCCACTCTCGATTTTGTACTTAGAAAAAATCCAATTTTTTTTTTTTTTTTTTTTCCGTTTTTTTTCTAAGTGTCTGATCGAGAGAAGGAAAAAGAGGTGATTTTTAGCCTCTCTCGATTTTTTACTTAGAAAAAATTCAATTTTTTTATTTTTTTTTTTTCCGTTTTTTTTCTAAGTGTCTGATCGAGAAAAGGAAAAAGAGGTGATTTTTAGCCACTCTCGATTTTGTACTTAGAAAAAATCCAATTTTTTTTTTTTTTTTTTTCCGTTTTTTTTCTAAGTGTCCGATCGAGAGAAGGAAAAAGAGGTGATTTTTAGCCACTCTCGATTTTGTACTTAGAAAAAATCCAATTTTTTTTTTTTTTTTTTTCATTTTTTTTTCTAAGTGTCTGATCGAGAGAAGGAAAAAGAGGTGATTTTTAGCCACTCTCGATTTTGTACTTAGAAAAAATCCAAATTTTTTTTTTTTTTTTTCCGTTTTTTTTCTAAGTGTCTGATCGAGAGAAGGAAAAAGAGGTGATTTTTAGCCACTCTCGATTTTGTACTTAGAAAAAATCCAAATTTTTTTTTTTTTTTTTTCCGTTTTTTTTCTAAGTGTCTGATCGAGAGAAGGAAAAAGAGGTGATTTTTAGCCTCTCTCGATTTTGTACTTAGAAAAAATCCAATTTTTTTTTTTTTTTTTTCATTTTTTTTTCTAAGTGTCTGATCGAGAGAAGGAAAAAGAGGTGATTTTTAGCCACTCTCGATTTTGTACTTAGAAAAAATCCAAATTTTTTTTTTTTTTTTTCCGTTTTTTTTCTAAGTGTCTGATCGAGAGAAGGAAAAAGAGGTGATTTTTAGCCACTCTCGATTTTGTACTTAGAAAAAATCCAAATTTTTTTTTTTTTTTTTTCCGTTTTTTTTCTAAGTGTCTGATCGAGAAAAGGAAAAAGAGGTGATTTTTAGCCTCTCTCTATTTTGTACTTAGAAAAAATCCAAAATTTTTTTTTTTTTTTCCTTTTTTTTCTAAGTGTCTGATCGAGAGAAGGAAAAAGAGGTGATTTTTAGCCTCTCTCGATTTTGTACTTAGAAAAAATCCAATTTTTTTTTTTTTTTTTTCATTTTTTTTTCTAAGTGTCTGATCGAGAGAAGGAAAAAGAAGTGATTTTTAGCCACTCTCGATTTTGTACTTAGAAAAAATCCAAATTTTTTTTTCCCGTTTTTTTTCTAAGTGTCTGATCGAGAAAATGAAAAAGAGGTGATTTTTAGCCTCTCTCGATTTTGTACTTAGAAAAAATCCAAATTTTTTTTTTTTTTTTTTTCCGTTTTTTTTCTAAGTGTCTGATCGAGAGAAGGAAAAAGAGGTGATTTTTAGCCACTCTCGATTTTGTACTTACAAAAAATCCAAATTTTTTTTTTTTTTTTTTCTGTTTTTTTTCTAAGTGTCTGATCGAGAGAAGGAAAAAGAGGTGATTTTTAGCCACTCTCGATTTTGTACTTAGAAAAAATCCAAATTTTGTTTTTTTTTTTTTCCGTTTTTTTTCTAAGTGTCTGATCGAGAGAAGGAAAAAGAGGTGATTTTTAGCCACTCTCGATTTTGTACTTAGAAAAAATCCAATTTTTTTTTTTTTTTTTTCATTTTTTTTTCTAAGTGTCTGATCGAGAGAAGGAAAAAGAAGTGATTTTTAGCCACTCTCGATTTTGTACTTAGAAAAAATCCAAATTTTTTTTTTTTTTTTTTCCGTTTTTTTTCTAAGTGTCTGATCGAGAGAAGGAAAAAGAGGTGATTTTTAGCCTCTCTCGATTTTTTACTTAGAAAAAATCCAATGTTTTTATTTTTTTTTTTCCGTTTTTTTTCTAAGTGTCTGATCGAGAAAAGGAAAAAGAGGTGATTTTTAGCCACTCTCGATTTTGTACTTAGAAAAAATCCAATTTTTTTTTTTTTTTTTTTCCGTTTTTTTTCTAAGTGTCTGATCGAGAGAAGGAAAAAGAGGTGATTTTTAGCCACTCTCGATTTTGTACTTAGAAAAAATCCAAATTTTTTTTTTTTTTTTTCCGTTTTTTTTCTAAGTGTCTGATCGAGAGAAGGAAAAAGAGGTGATTTTTAGCCACTCTCGATTTTGTACTTAGAAAAAATCCAATTTTTTTTTTTTTTTTTTTCCGTTTTTTTTCTAAGTGTCTGATCGAGAGAAGGAAAAAGAGGTGATTTTTAGCCTCTCTCGATTTTTTACTTAGAAAAAATCCAATTTTTTTATTTTTTTTTTTCCGTTTTTTTTCTAAGTGTCTGATCGAGAAAAGGAAAAAGAGGTGATTTTTAGCCACTCTCGATTTTGTACTTAGAAAAAATCCAATTTTTTTTTTTTTTTTTTTCCGTTTTTTTTCTAAGTGTCTGATCGAGAGAAGGAAAAAGAGGTGATTTTTAGCCACTCTCGATTTTGTACTTAGAAAAAATCCAATTTTTTTTTTTTTTTTTCATTTTTTTTTCTAAGTGTCTGATCGAGAGAAGGAAAAAGAGGTGATTTTTAGCCACTCTCGATTTTGTACTTAGAAAAAATCCAAATTTTTTTTTTTTTTTTTCCGTTTTTTTTCTAAGTGTCTGATCGAGAGAAGGAAAAAGAGGTGATTTTTAGCCACTCTCGATTTTGTACTTAGAAAAAATCCAAATTTTTTTTTTTTTTTTTTCCGTTTTTTTTCTAAGTGTCTGATCGAGAAAAGGAAAAAGAGGTGATTTTTAGCCTCTCTCTATTTTGTACTTAGAAAAAATCCAAAATTTTTTTTTTTTTTTCCTTTTTTTTCTAAGTGTCTGATCGAGAGAAGGAAAAAGAGGTGATTTTTAGCCTCTCTCGATTTTGTACTTAGAAAAAATCCAATTTTTTTTTTTTTTTTTTCATTTTTTTTTCTAAGTGTCTGATCGAGAGAAGGAAAAAGAAGTGATTTTTAGCCACTCTCGATTTTGTACTTAGAAAAAATCCAAATTTTTTTTTCCCGTTTTTTTTCTAAGTGTCTGATCGAGAAAATGAAAAAGAGGTGATTTTTAGCCTCTCTCGATTTTGTACTTAGAAAAAATCCAAATTTTTTTTTTTTTTTTTTTCCGTTTTTTTTCTAAGTGTCTGATCGAGAGAAGGAAAAAGAGGTGATTTTTAGCCACTCTCGATTTTGTACTTACAAAAAATCCAAATTTTTTTTTTTTTTTTTTCTGTTTTTTTTCTAAGTGTCTGATCGAGAGAAGGAAAAAGAGGTGATTTTTAGCCACTCTCGATTTTGTACTTAGAAAAAATCCAAATTTTGTTTTTTTTTTTTTCCGTTTTTTTTCTAAGTGTCTGATCGAGAGAAGGAAAAAGAGGTGATTTTTAGCCACTCTCGATTTTGTACTTAGAAAAAATCCAAATTTTTTTTTTTTTTTTTTCCGTTTTTTTTCTAAGTGTCTGATCGAGAGAAGGAAAAAGAGGTGATTTTTAGCCTCTCTCGATTTTTTACTTAGAAAAAATCCAATTTTTTTATTTTTTTTTTTCCGTTTTTTTTCTAAGTGTCTGATCGAGAAAAGGAAAAAGAGGTGATTTTTAGCCACTCTCGATTTTGTACTTAGAAAAAATCCAATTTTTTTTTTTTTTTTTTTCCGTTTTTTTTCTAAGTGTCTGATCGAGAGAAGGAAAAAGAGGTGATTTTTAGCCACTCTCGATTTTGTACTTAGAAAAAATCCAAATTTTTTTTTTTTTTTTTCCGTTTTTTTTCTAAGTGTCTGATCGAGAGAAGGAAAAAGAGGTGATTTTTAGCCACTCTCGATTTTGTACTTAGAAAAAATCCAATTTTTTTTTTTTTTTTTTCCGTTTTTTTTTCTAAGTGTCTGATCGAGAGAAGGAAAAAGAGGTGATTTTTAGCCTCTCTCGATTTTGTACTTAGAAAAAATCCAAATTTTTTTTTTTTTTTTTTCCGTTTTTTTTCTAAGTGTCTGATCGAGAGAAGGAAAAAGAGGTGATTTTTAGCCTCTCTCGATTTTTTACTTAGAAAAAATTCAATTTTTTTATTTTATTTTTTCCGTTTTTTTTCTAAGTGTCTGATCGAGAAAAGGAAAAAGAGGTGATTTTTAGCCACTCTCGATTTTGTACTTAGAAAAAATCCAATTTTTTTTTTTTTTTTTTTCCGTTTTTTTTCTAAGTGTCCGATCGAGAGAAGGAAAAAGAGGTGATTTTTAGCCACTCTCGATTTTGTACTTAGAAAAAATCCAATTTTTTTTTTTTTTTTTTTCATTTTTTTTTCTAAGTGTCTGATCGAGAGAAGGAAAAAGAGGTGATTTTTAGCCACTCTCGATTTTGTACTTAGAAAAAATCCAAATTTTTTTTTTTTTTTTTTCCGTTTTTTTTCTAAGTGTCTGATCGAGAGAAGGAAAAAGAGGTGATTTTTAGCCACTCTCGATTTTGTACTTAGAAAAAATCCAAATTTTTTTTTTTTTTTTTTCCGTTTTTTTTCTAAGTGTCTGATCGAGAGAAGGAAAAAGAGGTGATTTTTAGCCTCTCTCGATTTTGTACTTAGAAAAAATCCAATTTTTTTTTTTTTTTTTCATTTTTTTTCTAAGTGTCTGATCGAGAGAAGGAAAAAGAGGTGATTTTTAGCCACTCTCGATTTTGTACTTAGAAAAAATCCAAATTTTTTTTTTTTTTTTTTCCGTTTTTTTTCTAAGTGTCTGATCGAGAGAAGGAAAAAGAGGTGATTTTTAGCCACTCTCGATTTTGTACTTAGAAAAAATCCAAATTTTTTTTTTTTTTTTTTCCGTTTTTTTTCTAAGTGTCTGATCGAGAAAAGGAAAAAGAGGTGATTTTTAGCCTCTCTCGATTTTGTACTTAGAAAAAATCCAAATTTTTTTTTTTTTTTTCCGTTTTTTTTCTAAGTGTCTGATCGAGAGAAGGAAAAAGAGGTGATTTTTAGCCACTCTCGATTTTGTACTTAGAAAAAATCCAAATTTTTTTTTTTTTTTTTTCCGTTTTTTTTCTAAGTGTCTGATCGAGAGAAGGAAAAAGAGGTGATTTTTAGCCTCTCTCGATTTTGTACTTAGAAAAAATCAAATTTTTTTTTTTTTTTTTTCCGTTTTTTTTCTAAGTGTCTGATCGAGAGAAGGAAAAAGAGGTGATTTTTAGCCTCTCTCGATTTTGTACTTAGAAAAAATCCAATTTTTTTTTTTTTTTTTTCATTTTTTTTTCTAAGTGTCTGATCGAGAGAAGGAAAAAGAAGTGATTTTTAGCCACTCTCGATTTTGTACTTAGAAAAAATCCAAATTTTTTTTTTTTTTTTTCCGTTTTTTTTCTAAGTGTCTGATCGAGAGAAGGAAAAAGAGGTGATTTTTAGCCTCTCTCGATTTTTTACTTAGAAAAAATCCAATTTTTTTATTTTTTTTTTTCCGTTTTTTTTCTAAGTGTCTGATCGAGAAAAGGAAAAAGAGGTGATTTTTAGCCACTCTCGATTTTGTACTTAGAAAAAATCCAATTTTTTTTTTTTTTTTTTCCGTTTTTTTTCTAAGTGTCTGATCGAGAGAAGGAAAAAGAGGTGATTTTTAGCCTCTCTCGATTTTGTACTTAGAAAAAATCCAAATTTTTTTTTTTTTTTTTCCGTTTTTTTTCTAAGTGTCTGATCGAGAGAAGGAAAAAGAGGTGATTTTTAGCCACTCTCGATTTTGTACTTAGAAAAAATCCAAATTTTTTTTTTTTTTTTTTTCCGTTTTTTTTCTAAGTGTCTGATCGAGAGAAGGAAAAAGAGGTGATTTTTAGCCTCTCTCGATTTTGTACTTAGAAAAAATCCAATTTTTTTTTTTTTTTTTTCCGTTTTTTTTCTAAGTGTCTGATCGAGAAAAGGAAAAAGAGGTGATTTTTAGCCACTCTCGATTTTGTACTTAGAAAAAATCCAATTTTTTTTTTTTTTTTTTTCCGTTTTTTTTCTAAGTGTCCGATCGAGAGAAGGAAAAAGAGGTGATTTTTAGCCACTCTCGATTTTGTACTTAGAAAAAATCCAATTTTTTTTTTTTTTTTTTTCATTTTTTTTTCTAAGTGTCTGATCGAGAGAAGGAAAAAGAGGTGATTTTTAGCCACTCTCGATTTTGTACTTAGAAAAAATCCAAATTTTTTTTTTTTTTTTTCCGTTTTTTTTCTAAGTGTCTGATCGAGAGAAGGAAAAAGAGGTGATTTTTAGCCACTCTCGATTTTGTACTTAGAAAAAATCCAAATTTTTTTTTTTTTTTTTTCCGTTTTTTTTCTAAGTGTCTGATCGAGAGAAGGAAAAAGAGGTGATTTTTAGCCTCTCTCGATTTTGTACTTAGAAAAAATCCAATTTTTTTTTTTTTTTTTTCATTTTTTTTTCTAAGTGTCTGATCGAGAGAAGGAAAAAGAGGTGATTTTTAGCCACTCTCGATTTTGTACTTAGAAAAAATCCAAATTTTTTTTTTTTTTTTTCCGTTTTTTTTCTAAGTGTCTGATCGAGAGAAGGAAAAAGAGGTGATTTTTAGCCACTCTCGATTTTGTACTTAGAAAAAATCCAATTTTTTTTTTTTTTTTTTTCCGTTTTTTTTTCTAAGTGTCTGATCGAGAAAAGGGAAAAGAGGTGATTTTTAGCCTCTCTCTATTTTGTACTTAGAAAAAATCCAAAATTTTTTTTTTTTTTTCCTTTTTTTTCTAAGTGTCTGATCGAGAGAAGGAAAAAGAGGTGATTTTTAGCCACTCTCGATTTTGTACTTAGAAAAAATCCAAATTTTTTTTTTTTTTTTTTCCGTTTTTTTTCTAAGTGTCTGATCGAGAGAAGGAAAAAGAGGTGATTTTTAGCCTCTCTCGATTTTGTACTTAGAAAAAATCCAAATTTTTTTTTTTTTTTTTCCGTTTTTTTTCTAAGTGTCTGATCGAGAGAAGGAAAAAGAGGTGATTTTTAGCCTCTCTCGATTTTGTACTTAGAAAAAATCCAATTTTTTTTTTTTTTTTTTCATTTTTTTTTCTAAGTGTCTGATCGAGAGAAGGAAAAAGAAGTGATTTTTAGCCACTCTCGATTTTGTACTTAGAAAAAATCCAAATTTTTTTTTCCCGTTTTTTTTCTAAGTGTCTGATCGAGAAAATGAAAAAGAGGTGATTTTTAGCCTCTCTCGATTTTGTACTTAGAAAAAATCCAAATTTTTTTTTTTTTTTTTTTCCGTTTTTTTTCTAAGTGTCTGATCGAGAGAAGGAAAAAGAGGTGATTTTTAGCCACTCTCGATTTTGTACTTACAAAAAATCCAAATTTTTTTTTTTTTTTTTTCCGTTTTTTTTCTAAGTGTCTGATCGAGAGAAGGAAAAAGAGGTGATTTTTAGCCTCTCTCGATTTTGTACTTAGAAAAAATCCAATTTTTTTTTTTTTTTTTCATTTTTTTTCTAAGTGTCTGATCGAGAGAAGGAAAAAGAGGTGATTTTTAGCCACTCTCGATTTTGTACTTAGAAAAAATCCAATTTTTTTTTTTTTTTTTTCTGTTTTTTTTCTAAGTGTCTGATCGAGAGAAGGAAAAAGAGGTGATTTTTAGCCACTCTCGATTTTGTACTTAGAAAAAATCCAATTTTTTTTTTTTTTTTTTCATTTTTTTTTTAAGTGTCTGATCGAGAGAAGGAAAAAGAGGTGATTTTTAGCCACTCTCGATTTTGTACTTAGAAAAAATCCAAATTTTTTTTTTTTTTTTTTCCGTTTTTTTTCTAAGTGTCTGATCGAGAGAAGGAAAAAGAGGTGATTTTTAGCCACTCTCGATTTTGTACTTATAAAAAATCCAAATTTTTTTTTTTTTTTTTTCCGTTTTTTTTCTAAGTGTCTGATCGAGAGAAGGAAAAAGAGGTGATTTTTAGCCTCTCTCGATTTTGTACTTAGAAAAAATCCAAATTTTTTTTTTTTTTTTTTCCGTTTTTTTTCTAAGTGTCTGATCGAGAGAAGGAAAAAGAGGTGATTTTTAGCCACTCTCGATTTTGTACTTAGAAAAAATCCAAATTTTTTTTTTCCGTTTTTTTTCTAAGTGTCTGATCGAGAGAAGGAAAAAGAGGTGATTTTTAGCCTCTCTCGATTTTGTACTTAGAAAAAATCCAATTTTTTTTTTTTTTTTTCATTTTTTTTTCTAAGTGTCTGATCGAGAGAAGGAAAAAGAGGTGATTTTTAGCCACTCTCGATTTTGTACTTAGAAAAAATCCAATTTTTTTTTTTCTTTTTTCCGTTTTTTTTCTAAGTGTCTGATCGAGAGAAGGAAAAAGAGGTGATTTTTAGCCTCTCTCGATTTTGTACTTAGAAAAAATCCAAATTTTTTTTTTTTTTTTTCCGTTTTTTTTTCTAAGTGTCTGATCGAGAGAAGGAAAAAGAGGTGATTTTTAGCCTCTCTCGATTTTGTACTTAGAAAAAATCCAATTTTTTTTTTTTTTTTCATTTTTTTTTCTAAGTGTCTGATCGAGAGAAGGAAAAAGAGGTGATTTTTAGCCACTCTCGATTTTGTACTTAGAAAAAATCCAAATTTTTTTTTTTTTTTTTCTGTTTTTTTTCTAAGTGTCTGATCGAGAGAAGGAAAAAGAGGTGATTTTTAGCCACTCTCGATTTTGTACTTAGAAAAAATCCAATTTTTATTTTTTTTTTTCATTTTTTTTTTAAGTGTCTGATCGAGAGAAGGAAAAAGAGGTGATTTTTAGCCACTCTCGATTTTGTACTTAGAAAAAATCCAAATTTTTTTTTTTTTTTCCGTTTTTTTTTCTAAGTGTCTGATCGAGAGAAGGAAAAAGAGGTGATTTTTAGCCACTCTCGATTTTGTACTTAGAAAAAATCCAAATTTTTTTTTTTTTTTTTTCCGTTTTTTTTCGAAGTGTCTGATCGAGAGAAGGAAAAAGAGGTGATTTTTAGCCTCTCTCGATTTTGTACTTAGAAAAAATCCAATTTTTTTTTTTTTTTTTTTCATTTTTTTTTCTAAGTGTCTGATCGAGAGAAGGAAAAAGAGGTGATTTTTAGCCACTCTCGATTTTGTACTTAGAAAAAATCCAAATTTTTTTTTTTTTTTTTCCGTTTTTTTTCTAAGTGTCTGATCGAGAGAAGGAAAAAGAGGTGATTTTTAGCCACTCTCGATTTTGTACTTAGAAAAAATCCAAATTTTTTTTTTTTTTTTTTCCGTTTTTTTTCTAAGTGTCTGATCGAGAGAAGGAAAAAGAGGTGATTTTTAGCCTCTCTCGATTTTGTACTTAGAAAAAATCCAATTTTTTTTTTTTTTTTTTCATTTTTTTTTCTAAGTGTCTGATCGAGAGAAGGAAAAAGAGGTGATTTTTAGCCACTCTCGATTTTGTACTTAGAAAAAATCCAAATTTTTTTTTTTTTTTTTCCGTTTTTTTTCTAAGTGTCTGATCGAGAGAAGGAAAAAGAGGTGATTTTTAGCCACTCTCGATTTTGTACTTAGAAAAAATCCAATTTTTTTTTTTTTTTTTTTCCGTTTTTTTTCTAAGTGTCTGATCGAGAAAAGGGAAAAGAGGTGATTTTTAGCCTCTCTCTATTTTGTACTTAGAAAAAATCCAAAATTTTTTTTTTTTTTTCCTTTTTTTTCTAAGTGTCTGATCGAGAGAAGGAAAAAGAGGTGATTTTTAGCCACTCTCGATTTTGTACTTAGAAAAAATCCAAATTTTTTTTTTTTTTTTTTCCGTTTTTTTTCTAAGTGTCTGATCGAGAGAAGGAAAAAGAGGTGATTTTTAGCCTCTCTCGATTTTGTACTTAGAAAAAATCCAAATTTTTTTTTTTTTTTTTTTCCGTTTTTTTTCTAAGTGTCTGATCGAGAGAAGGAAAAAGAGGTGATTTTTAGCCTCTCTCGATTTTGTACTTAGAAAAAATCCAATTTTTTTTTTTTTTTTTTCATTTTTTTTTCTAAGTGTCTGATCGAGAGAAGGAAAAAGAAGTGATTTTTAGCCACTCTCGATTTTGTACTTAGAAAAAATCCAAATTTTTTTTTCCCGTTTTTTTTCTAAGTGTCTGATCGAGAAAATGAAAAAGAGGTGATTTTTAGCCTCTCTCGATTTTGTACTTAGAAAAAATCCAAATTTTTTTTTTTTTTTTTTTCCGTTTTTTTTCTAAGTGTCTGATCGAGAGAAGGAAAAAGAGGTGATTTTTAGCCACTCTCGATTTTGTACTTACAAAAAATCCAAATTTTTTTTTTTTTTTTTTCCGTTTTTTTTCTAAGTGTCTGATCGAGAGAAGGAAAAAGAGGTGATTTTTAGCCTCTCTCGATTTTGTACTTAGAAAAAATCCAATTTTTTTTTTTTTTTTCATTTTTTTTCTAAGTGTCTGATCGAGAGAAGGAAAAAGAGGTGATTTTTAGCCACTCTCGATTTTGTACTTAGAAAAAATCCAATTTTTTTTTTTTTTTTTTCTGTTTTTTTTCTAAGTGTCTGATCGAGAGAAGGAAAAAGAGGTGATTTTTAGCCACTCTCGATTTTGTACTTAGAAAAAATCCAATTTTTTTTTTTTTTTTTTCATTTTTTTTTTAAGTGTCTGATCGAGAGAAGGAAAAAGAGGTGATTTTTAGCCACTCTCGATTTTGTACTTAGAAAAAATCCAAATTTTTTTTTTTTTTTTTTCCGTTTTTTTTCTAAGTGTCTGATCGAGAGAAGGAAAAAGAGGTGATTTTTAGCCACTCTCGATTTTGTACTTATAAAAAATCCAAATTTTTTTTTTTTTTTTTTCCGTTTTTTTTCTAAGTGTCTGATCGAGAGAAGGAAAAAGAGGTGATTTTTAGCCTCTCTCGATTTTGTACTTAGAAAAAATCCAAATTTTTTTTTTTTTTTTTTCCGTTTTTTTTCTAAGTGTCTGATCGAGAGAAGGAAAAAGAGGTGATTTTTAGCCACTCTCGATTTTGTACTTAGAAAAAATCCAAATTTTTTTTTTCCGTTTTTTTTCTAAGTGTCTGATCGAGAGAAGGAAAAAGAGGTGATTTTTAGCCTCTCTCGATTTTGTACTTAGAAAAAATCCAATTTTTTTTTTTTTTTTTCATTTTTTTTTCTAAGTGTCTGATCGAGAGAAGGAAAAAGAGGTGATTTTTAGCCACTCTCGATTTTGTACTTAGAAAAAATCCAATTTTTTTTTTTCTTTTTTCCGTTTTTTTTCTAAGTGTCTGATCGAGAGAAGGAAAAAGAGGTGATTTTTAGCCTCTCTCGATTTTGTACTTAGAAAAAATCCAAATTTTTTTTTTTTTTTTTCCGTTTTTTTTCTAAGTGTCTGATCGAGAGAAGGAAAAAGAGGTGATTTTTAGCCTCTCTCGATTTTGTACTTAGAAAAAATCCAATTTTTTTTTTTTTTTTCATTTTTTTTTCTAAGTGTCTGATCGAGAGAAGGAAAAAGAGGTGATTTTTAGCCACTCTCGATTTTGTACTTAGAAAAAATCCAAATTTTTTTTTTTTTTTTTCTGTTTTTTTTCTAAGTGTCTGATCGAGAGAAGGAAAAAGAGGTGATTTTTAGCCACTCTCGATTTTGTACTTAGAAAAAATCCAATTTTTATTTTTTTTTTTCATTTTTTTTTTAAGTGTCTGATCGAGAGAAGGAAAAAGAGGTGATTTTTAGCCACTCTCGATTTTGTACTTAGAAAAAATCCAAATTTTTTTTTTTTTTTTCCGTTTTTTTTTCTAAGTGTCTGATCGAGAGAAGGAAAAAGAGGTGATTTTTAGCCACTCTCGATTTTGTACTTAGAAAAAATCCAAATTTTTTTTTTTTTTTTTTCCGTTTTTTTTCGAAGTGTCTGATCGAGAGAAGGAAAAAGAGGTGATTTTTAGCCTCTCTCGATTTTGTACTTAGAAAAAATCCAAATTTTTTTTTTTTTTTTTCCGTTTTTTTTCTAAGTGTCTGATCGAGAGAAGGAAAAAGAGGTGATTTTTAGCCTCTCTCGATTTTTTACTTAGAAAAAATCCAATTTTTTTATTTTTTTTTTCCGTTTTTTTTCTAAGTGTCTGATCGAGAAAAGGAAAAAGAGGTGATTTTTAGCCACTCTCGATTTTGTACTTAGAAAAAATCCAATTTTTTTTTTTTTTTTTTTCCGTTTTTTTTCTAAGTGTCCGATCGAGAGAAGGAAAAAGAGGTGATTTTTAGCCACTCTCGATTTTGTACTTAGAAAAAATCCAATTTTTTTTTTTTTTTTTTTCATTTTTTTTTCTAAGTGTCTGATCGAGAGAAGGAAAAAGAGGTGATTTTTAGCCACTCTCGATTTTGTACTTAGAAAAAATCCAAATTTTTTTTTTTTTTTTTTTCCGTTTTTTTTCTAAGTGTCTGATCGAGAGAAGGAAAAAGAGGTGATTTTTAGCCACTCTCGATTTTGTACTTAGAAAAAATCCAAATTTTTTTTTTTTTTTTTTTCCGTTTTTTTTCTAAGTGTCTGATCGAGAGAAGGAAAAAGAGGTGATTTTTAGCCTCTCTCGATTTTGTACTTAGAAAAAATCCAATTTTTTTTTTTTTTTTTCATTTTTTTTTCTAAGTGTCTGATCGAGAGAAGGAAAAAGAGGTGATTTTTAGCCACTCTCGATTTTGTACTTAGAAAAAATCCAAATTTTTTTTTTTTTTTTTCCGTTTTTTTTCTAAGTGTCTGATCGAGAGAAGGAAAAAGAGGTGATTTTTAGCCACTCTCGATTTTGTACTTAGAAAAAATCCAAATTTTTTTTTTTTTTTTTTCCGTTTTTTTTCTAAGTGTCTGATCGAGAAAAGGAAAAAGAGGTGATTTTTAGCCTCTCTCGATTTTGTACTTAGAAAAAATCCAAATTTTTTTTTTTTTTTTTCCGTTTTTTTTCTAAGTGTCTGATCGAGAGAAGGAAAAAGAGGTGATTTTTAGCCACTCTCGATTTTGTACTTAGAAAAAATCCAAATTTTTTTTTTTTTTTTTTCCGTTTTTTTTCTAAGTGTCTGATCGAGAGAAGGAAAAAGAGGTGATTTTTAGCCTCTCTCGATTTTGTACTTAGAAAAAATCCAAATTTTTTTTTTTTTTTTTCCGTTTTTTTTCTAAGTGTCTGATCGAGAGAAGGAAAAAGAGGTGATTTTTAGCCTCTCTCGATTTTGTACTTAGAAAAAATCCAATTTTTTTTTTTTTTTTTTCATTTTTTTTTCTAAGTGTCTGATCGAGAGAAGGAAAAAGAAGTGATTTTTAGCCACTCTCGATTTTGTACTTAGAAAAAATCCAAATTTTTTTTTTTTTTTTTTCCGTTTTTTTTCTAAGTGTCTGATCGAGAGAAGGAAAAAGAGGTGATTTTTAGCCTCTCTCGATTTTTTACTTAGAAAAAATCCAATTTTTTTATTTTTTTTTTTTCCGTTTTTTTTCTAAGTGTCTGATCGAGAAAAGGAAAAAGAGGTGATTTTTAGCCACTCTCGATTTTGTACTTAGAAAAAATCCAATTTTTTTTTTTTTTTTTTCCGTTTTTTTTCTAAGTGTCTGATCGAGAGAAGGAAAAAGAGGTGATTTTTAGCCACTCTCGATTTTGTACTTAGAAAAAATCCAAATTTTTTTTTTTTTTTTTCCGTTTTCTTTCTAAGTGTCTGATCGAGAGAAGGAAAAAGAGGTGATTTTTAGCCTCTCTCGATTTTGTACTTAGAAAAAATCCAATTTTTTTTTTTTTTTTTTTCCGTTTTTTTTCTAAGTGTCTGATCGAGAGAAGGAAAAAGAGGTGATTTTTAGCCTCTCTCGATTTTGTACTTAGAAAAAATCCAAATTTTATTTTTTTTTTTTTCCGTTTTTTTTCTAAGTGTCTGATCGAGAAAAGGAAAAAGAGGTGATTTTAGCCTCTCTCGATTTTGTACTTAGAAAAAATCCAAATTTTTTTTTTTTTTTCCGTTTTTTTTCTAAGTGTCTGATCGAGAGAAGGAAAAAGAGGTGATTTTTAGCCACTCTCGATTTTGTACTTAGAAAAAATCCAAATTTTTTTTTTTTTTTTTTCCATTTTTTTTTCTAAGTGTCTGATCGAGAGAAGGAAAAAGAGGTGATTTTTAGCCACTCTCGATTTTGTACTTAGAAAAAATCCAAATTTTTTTTATTTTTTTTTCCGTTTTTTTTCTAAGTGTCTGATCGAGAGAAGGAAAAAGAGGTGATTTTTAGCCTCTCTCGATTTTGTACTTAGAAAAAATCCAATTTTTTTTTTTTTTTTTTTCCGTTTTTTTTCTAAGTGTCTGATCGAGAGAAGGAAAAAGAGGTGATTTTTAGCCTCTCTCGATTTTGTACTTAGAAAAAATCCAATTTTTTTTTTTTTTTTTTTCCGTTTTTTTTCTAAGTGTCTGATCGAGAGAAGGAAAAAGAGGTGATTTTTAGCCTCTCTCGATTTTGTACTTAGAAAAAATCCAAATTTTTTATTTTTTTTTTTTCCGTTTTTTTTCTAAGTGTCTGATCGAGAGAAGGAAAAAGAGGTGATTTTTAGCCACTCTCGATTTTGTACTTAGAAAAAATCCAATTTTTTTTTTTTTTTTTTTCCGTTTTTTTTCTAAGTGTCCGATCGAGAGAAGGAAAAAGAGGTGATTTTTAGCCACTCTCGATTTTGTACTTAGAAAAAATCCAATTTTTTTTTTTTTTTTTTTCATTTTTTTTTCTAAGTGTCTGATCGAGAGAAGGAAAAAGAGGTGATTTTTAGCCACTCTCGATTTTGTACTTAGAAAAAATCCAAATTTTTTTTTTTTTTTTTCCGTTTTTTTTCTAAGTGTCTGATCGAGAGAAGGAAAAAGAGGTGATTTTTAGCCACTCTCGATTTTGTACTTAGAAAAAATCCAAATTTTTTTTTTTTTTTTTTCCGTTTTTTTTCTAAGTGTCTGATCGAGAGAAGGAAAAAGAGGTGATTTTTAGCCTCTCTCGATTTTGTACTTAGAAAAAATCCAATTTTTTTTTTTTTTTTTCATTTTTTTTTCTAAGTGTCTGATCGAGAGAAGGAAAAAGAGGTGATTTTTAGCCACTCTCGATTTTGTACTTAGAAAAAATCCAAATTTTTTTTTTTTTTTTTCCGTTTTTTTTCTAAGTGTCTGATCGAGAGAAGGAAAAAGAGGTGATTTTTAGCCACTCTCGATTTTGTACTTAGAAAAAATCCAATTTTTTTTTTTTTTTTTTTCCGTTTTTTTTCTAAGTGTCTGATCGAGAAAAGGGAAAAGAGGTGATTTTTAGCCTCTCTCTATTTTGTACTTAGAAAAAATCCAAAATTTTTTTTTTTTTTTCCTTTTTTTTCTAAGTGTCTGATCGAGAGAAGGAAAAAGAGGTGATTTTTAGCCACTCTCGATTTTGTACTTAGAAAAAATCCAAATTTTTTTTTTTTTTTTTTCCGTTTTTTTTCTAAGTGTCTGATCGAGAGAAGGAAAAAGAGGTGATTTTTAGCCTCTCTCGATTTTGTACTTAGAAAAAATCCAAATTTTTTTTTTTTTTTTTCCGTTTTTTTTCTAAGTGTCTGATCGAGAGAAGGAAAAAGAGGTGATTTTTAGCCTCTCTCGATTTTGTACTTAGAAAAAATCCAATTTTTTTTTTTTTTTTTCATTTTTTTTTCTAAGTGTCTGATCGAGAGAAGGAAAAAGAAGTGATTTTTAGCCACTCTCGATTTTGTACTTAGAAAAAATCCAAATTTTTTTTTTCCCGTTTTTTTTCTAAGTGTCTGATCGAGAAAATGAAAAAGAGGTGATTTTTAGCCTCTCTCGATTTTGTACTTAGAAAAAATCCAAATTTTTTTTTTTTTTTTTTTCCGTTTTTTTTCTAAGTGTCTGATCGAGAGAAGGAAAAAGAGGTGATTTTTAGCCACTCTCGATTTTGTACTTACAAAAAATCCAAATTTTTTTTTTTTTTTTTTCCGTTTTTTTTCTAAGTGTCTGATCGAGAGAAGGAAAAAGAGGTGATTTTTAGCCTCTCTCGATTTTGTACTTAGAAAAAATCCAATTTTTTTTTTTTTTTTTCATTTTTTTTCTAAGTGTCTGATCGAGAGAAGGAAAAAGAGGTGATTTTTAGCCACTCTCGATTTTGTACTTAGAAAAAATCCAATTTTTTTTTTTTTTTTTTCTGTTTTTTTTCTAAGTGTCTGATCGAGAGAAGGAAAAAGAGGTGATTTTTAGCCACTCTCGATTTTGTACTTAGAAAAAATCCAATTTTTTTTTTTTTTTTTTCATTTTTTTTTTAAGTGTCTGATCGAGAGAAGGAAAAAGAGGTGATTTTTAGCCACTCTCGATTTTGTACTTAGAAAAAATCCAAATTTTTTTTTTTTTTTTTTCCGTTTTTTTTCTAAGTGTCTGATCGAGAGAAGGAAAAAGAGGTGATTTTTAGCCACTCTCGATTTTGTACTTATAAAAAATCCAAATTTTTTTTTTTTTTTTTTCCGTTTTTTTTCTAAGTGTCTGATCGAGAGAAGGAAAAAGAGGTGATTTTTAGCCTCTCTCGATTTTGTACTTAGAAAAAATCCAAATTTTTTTTTTTTTTTTTTCCGTTTTTTTTCTAAGTGTCTGATCGAGAGAAGGAAAAAGAGGTGATTTTTAGCCACTCTCGATTTTGTACTTAGAAAAAATCCAAATTTTTTTTTTTCCGTTTTTTTTCTAAGTGTCTGATCGAGAGAAGGAAAAAGAGGTGATTTTTAGCCTCTCTCGATTTTGTACTTAGAAAAAATCCAATTTTTTTTTTTTTTTTTCATTTTTTTTTCTAAGTGTCTGATCGAGAGAAGGAAAAAGAGGTGATTTTTAGCCACTCTCGATTTTGTACTTAGAAAAAATCCAAATTTTTTTTTTTTTTTTTTCTGTTTTTTTTCTAAGTGTCTGATCGAGAGAAGGAAAAAGAGGTGATTTTTAGCCACTCTCGATTTTGTACTTAGAAAAAATCCAATTTTTATTTTTTTTTTTCATTTTTTTTTTAAGTGTCTGATCGAGAGAAGGAAAAAGAGGTGATTTTTAGCCACTCTCGATTTTGTACTTAGAAAAAATCCAAATTTTTTTTTTTTTTTCCGTTTTTTTTCTAAGTGTCTGATCGAGAGAAGGAAAAAGAGGTGATTTTTAGCCACTCTCGATTTTGTACTTAGAAAAAATCCAAATTTTTTTTTTTTTTTTTTCCGTTTTTTTTCGAAGTGTCTGATCGAGAGAAGGAAAAAAGAGGTGATTTTTAGCCTCTCTCGATTTTGTACTTAGAAAAAATCCAAATTTTTTTTTTTTTTTTTTCCGTTTTTTTTCTAAGTGTCTGATCGAGAGAAGGAAAAAGAGGTGATTTTAGCCTCTCTCGATTTTTTACTTAGAAAAAATCCAATTTTTTTATTTTTTTTTTCCGTTTTTTTTCTAAGTGTCTGATCGAGAAAAGGAAAAAGAGGTGATTTTTAGCCACTCTCGATTTTGTACTTAGAAAAAATCCAATTTTTTTTTTTTTTTTTTTCCGTTTTTTTTCTAAGTGTCCGATCGAGAGAAGGAAAAAGAGGTGATTTTTAGCCACTCTCGATTTTGTACTTAGAAAAAATCCAATTTTTTTTTTTTTTTTTTCATTTTTTTTTCTAAGTGTCTGATCGAGAGAAGGAAAAAGAGGTGATTTTTAGCCACTCTCGATTTTGTACTTAGAAAAAATCCAAATTTTTTTTTTTTTTTTTTCCGTTTTTTTTCTAAGTGTCTGATCGAGAGAAGGAAAAAGAGGTGATTTTTAGCCACTCTCGATTTTGTACTTAGAAAAAATCCAAATTTTTTTTTTTTTTTTTTCCGTTTTTTTTCTAAGTGTCTGATCGAGAGAAGGAAAAAGAGGTGATTTTTAGCCTCTCTCGATTTTGTACTTAGAAAAAATCCAATTTTTTTTTTTTTTTTTTTCATTTTTTTTTCTAAGTGTCTGATCGAGAGAAGGAAAAAGAGGTGATTTTTAGCCACTCTCGATTTTGTACTTAGAAAAAATCCAAATTTTTTTTTTTTTTTTTCCGTTTTTTTTCTAAGTGTCTGATCGAGAGAAGGAAAAAGAGGTGATTTTTAGCCACTCTCGATTTTGTACTTAGAAAAAATCCAAATTTTTTTTTTTTTTTTTTTCCGTTTTTTTTCTAAGTGTCTGATCGAGAAAAGGAAAAAGAGGTGATTTTTAGCCTCTCTCGATTTTGTACTTAGAAAAAATCCAAATTTTTTTTTTTTTTTTCCGTTTTTTTTCTAAGTGTCTGATCGAGAGAAGGAAAAAGAGGTGATTTTTAGCCACTCTCGATTTTGTACTTAGAAAAAATCCAATTTTTTTTTTTTTTTTTTTTCCGTTTTTTTTCTAAGTGTCTGATCGAGAGAAGGAAAAAGAGGTGATTTTTAGCCTCTCTCGATTTTGTACTTAGAAAAAATCCAAATTTTTTTTTTTTTTTTTCCGTTTTTTTTCTAAGTGTCTGATCGAGAGAAGGAAAAAGAGGTGATTTTTAGCCTCTCTCGATTTTGTACTTAGAAAAAATCCAATTTTTTTTTTTTTTTTTTCATTTTTTTTTCTAAGTGTCTGATCGAGAGAAGGAAAAAGAAGTGATTTTTAGCCACTCTCGATTTTGTACTTAGAAAAAATCCAAATTTTTTTTTTTTTTTTTCCGTTTTTTTTCTAAGTGTCTGATCGAGAGAAGGAAAAAGAGGTGATTTTTAGCCTCTCTCGATTTTTTACTTAGAAAAAATCCAATTTTTTTATTTTTTTTTTTCCGTTTTTTTTCTAAGTGTCTGATCGAGAAAAGGAAAAAGAGGTGATTTTTAGCCACTCTCGATTTTGTACTTAGAAAAAATCCAATTTTTTTTTTTTTTTTTTTCCGTTTTTTTTTCTAAGTGTCTGATCGAGAGAAGGAAAAAGAGGTGATTTTTAGCCACTCTCGATTTTGTACTTAGAAAAAATCCAAATTTTTTTTTTTTTTTTTTCCGTTTTCTTTCTAAGTGTCTGATCGAGAGAAGGAAAAAGAGGTGATTTTTAGCCTCTCTCGATTTTGTACTTAGAAAAAATCCAATTTTTTTTTTTTTTTTTTTCCGTTTTTTTTCTAAGTGTCTGATCGAGAGAAGGAAAAAGAGGTGATTTTTAGCCTCTCTCGATTTTGTACTTAGAAAAAATCCAAATTTTTTTTTTTTTTTTTTCCGTTTTTTTTCTAAGTGTCTGATCGAGAAAAGGAAAAAGAGGTGATTTTTAGCCTCTCTCGATTTTGTACTTAGAAAAAATCCAAATTTTTTTTTTTTTTTCCGTTTTTTTTTCTAAGTGTCTGATCGAGAGAAGGAAAAAGAGGTGATTTTTAGCCACTCTCGATTTTGTACTTAGAAAAAATCCAAATTTTTTTTTTTTTTTTTTCCATTTTTTTTCTAAGTGTCTGATCGAGAGAAGGAAAAAGAGGTGATTTTTAGCCACTCTCGATTTTGTACTTAGAAAAAATCCAAATTTTTTTTATTTTTTTTTCCGTTTTTTTTCTAAGTGTCTGATCGAGAGAAGGAAAAAGAGGTGATTTTTAGCCTCTCTCGATTTTGTACTTAGAAAAAATCCAATTTTTTTTTTTTTTTTTTTTCCGTTTTTTTTCTAAGTGTCTGATCGAGAGAAGGAAAAAGAGGTGATTTTTAGCCTCTCTCGATTTTGTACTTAGAAAAAATCCAAATTTTTTATTTTTTTTTTTTTCCGTTTTTTTTTCTAAGTGTCTGATCGAGAGAAGGAAAAAGAGGTGATTTTTAGCCTCTCTCGATTTTGTACTTAGAAAAAATCCAAATTTTTTTTTTTTTTTTTCTGTTTTTTTTCTAAGTGTCTGATCGAGAGAAGGAAAAAGAGGTGATTTTTAGCCACTCTCGATTTTGTACTTAGAAAAAATCCAATTTTTTTTTTTTTTTTTTCCGTTTTTTTTCTAAGTGTCTGATCGAGAGAAGGAAAAAGAGGTGATTTTTAGCCACTCTCGATTTTGTACTTAGAAAAAATCCAAATTTTTTTTTTTTTTTTTTCCGTTTTTTTTCTAAGTGTCTGATCGAGAGAAGGAAAAAGAGGTGATTTTTAGCCTCTCTCGATTTTGTACTTAGAAAAAATCCAAATTTTTTTTTTTTTTTTTCCGTTTTTTTTCTAAGTGTCTGATCGAGAGAAGGAAAAAGAGGTGATTTTTAGCCACTCTCGATTTTGTACTTAGAAAAAATCCAAATTTTTTTTTTTTTTTTTTCCGTTTTTTTTCTAAGTGTCTGATCGAGAGAAGGAAAAAGAGGTGATTTTTAGCCACTCTCGATTTTGTACTTAGAAAAAATCCAAATTTTTTTTTTTTTTTTCCGTTTTTTTTCTAAGTGTCTGATCGAGAGAAGGAAAAAGAGGTGATTTTTAGCCTCTCTCGATTTTGTACTTAGAAAAAATCCAATTTTTTTTTTTTTTTTTTCCGTTTTTTTTTCTAAGTGTCTGATCGAGAGAAGGAAAAAGAGGTGATTTTTAGCCACTCTCGATTTTGTACTTAGAAAAAATCCAAATTTTTTTTTCCGTTTTTTTTCTAAGTGTCTGATCGAGAAAATGAAAAAGAGGTGATTTTTAGCCTCTCTCGATTTTGTACTTAGAAAAAATCCAAATTTTTTTTTTTTTTTTTTTCCGTTTTTTTTCTAAGTGTCTGATCGAGAGAAGGAAAAAGAGGTGATTTTTAGCCACTCTCGATTTTGTACTTACAAAAAATCCAAATTTTTTTTTTTTTTTTTTTCCGTTTTTTTTCTAAGTGTCTGATCGAGAGAAGGAAAAAGAGGTGATTTTTAGCCTCTCTCGATTTTGTACTTAGAAAAAATCCAATTTTTTTTTTTTTTTTTTTCCGTTTTTTTTCTAAGTGTCTGATCGAGAGAAGGAAAAAGAGGTGATTTTTAGCCTCTCTCGATTTTTTACTTAGAAAAAATTCAATTTTTTTATTTTTTTTTTTCCGTTTTTTTTCTAAGTGTCTGATCGAGAAAAGGAAAAAGAGGTGATTTTTAGCCACTCTCGATTTTGTACTTAGAAAAAATCCAATTTTTTTTTTTTTTTTTTTCCGTTTTTTTTCTAAGTGTCCGATCGAGAGAAGGAAAAAGAGGTGATTTTTAGCCACTCTCGATTTTGTACTTAGAAAAAATCCAATTTTTTTTTTTTTTTTTTTTCATTTTTTTTTCTAAGTGTCTGATCGAGAGAAGGAAAAAGAGGTGATTTTTAGCCACTCTCGATTTTGTACTTAGAAAAAATCCAAATTTTTTTTTTTTTTTTTCCGTTTTTTTTTCTAAGTGTCTGATCGAGAGAAGGAAAAAGAGGTGATTTTTAGCCACTCTCGATTTTGTACTTAGAAAAAATCCAAATTTTTTTTTTTTTTTTTTTCCGTTTTTTTTCTAAGTGTCTGATCGAGAGAAGGAAAAAGAGGTGATTTTTAGCCTCTCTCGATTTTGTACTTAGAAAAAATCCAATTTTTTTTAATTTTTTTTCATTTTTTTTTCTAAGTGTCTGATCGAGAGAAGGAAAAAGAGGTGATTTTTAGCCACTCTCGATTTTGTACTTAGAAAAAATCCAAATTTTTTTTTTTTTTTTTCCGTTTTTTTTCTAAGTGTCTGATCGAGAGAAGGAAAAAGAGGTGATTTTTAGCCACTCTCGATTTTGTACTTAGAAAAAATCCAAATTTTTTTTTTTTTTTTTTCCGTTTTTTTTCTAAGTGTCTGATCGAGAAAAGGAAAAAGAGGTGATTTTTAGCCTCTCTCTATTTTGTACTTAGAAAAAATCCAAAATTTTTTTTTTTTTTTTCCTTTTTTTTCTAAGTGTCTGATCGAGAGAAGGAAAAAGAGGTGATTTTTAGCCACTCTCGATTTTGTACTTAGAAAAAATCCAAATTTTTTATTTTTTTTTTTCCGTTTTCTTTCTAAGTGTCTGATCGAGAGAAGGAAAAAGAGGTGATTTTTAGCCTCTCTCGATTTTGTACTTAGAAAAAATCCAATTTTTTTTTTTTTTTTTTCCGTTTTTTTTCTAAGTGTCTGATCGAGAGAAGGAAAAAGAGGTGATTTTTAGCCTCTCTCGATTTTGTACTTAGAAAAAATCCAAATTTTATTTTTTATTTTTTCCGTTTTTTTTCTAAGTGTCTGATCGAGAAAAGGAAAAAGAGGTGATTTTTAGCCTCTCTCGATTTTGTACTTAGAAAAAATCCAAATTTTTTTTTTTTTTTCCGTTTTTTTTCTAAGTGTCTGATCGAGAGAAGGAAAAAGAGGTGATTTTTAGCCACTCTCGATTTTGTACTTAGAAAAAATCCAAATTTTTTTTTTTTTTTTTTCCATTTTTTTTTCTAAGTGTCTGATCGAGAGAAGGAAAAAGAGGTGATTTTTAGCCACTCTCGATTTTGTACTTAGAAAAAATCCAAATTTTTTTTATTTTTTTTTCCGTTTTTTTTCTAAGTGTCTGATCGAGAGAAGGAAAAAGAGGTGATTTTTAGCCTCTCTCGATTTTGTACTTAGAAAAAATCCAAATTTTTTTTTTTTTTTTTTTCCGTTTTTTTTCTAAGTGTCTGATCGAGAGAAGGAAAAAGAGGTGATTTTTAGCCTCTCTCGATTTTGTACTTAGAAAAAATCCAAATTTTTTTTTTTTTTTTTTCCGTTTTTTTTCTAAGTGTCTGATCGAGAGAAGGAAAAAGAGGTGATTTTTAGCCTCTCTCGATTTTGTACTTAGAAAAAATCCACATTTTTTTTTTTTTTTTTTCTGTTTTTTTTCTAAGTGTCTGATCGAGAGAAGGAAAAAGAGGTGATTTTTAGCCACTCTCGATTTTGTACTTAGAAAAAATCCAAATTTTTTTTTTTTTTTTTTCCGTTTTTTTTCTAAGTGTCTGATCGAGAGAAGGAAAAAGAGGTGATTTTTAGCCACTCTCGATTTTGTACTTAGAAAAAATCCAAATTTTTTTTTTTTTTTTTCCGTTTTTTTTCTAAGTGTCTGATCGAGAGAAGGAAAAAGAGGTGATTTTTAGCCTCTCTCGATTTTGTACTTAGAAAACATCCAATTTTTTTTTTTTTTTTTCCGTTTTTTTTCTAAGTGTCTGATCGAGAGAAGGAAAAAGAGGTGATTTTTAGCCACTCTCGATTTTGTACTTAGAAAAAATCCACATTTTTTTTTTTTTTTTTTTCCGTTTTTTTTCTAAGTGTCCGATCGAGAGAAGGAAAAAGAGGTGATTTTTAGCCACTCTCGATTTTGTACTTAGAAAAAATCCAAATTTTTTTTTTTTTTTTTCCGTTTTTTTTCTAAGTGTCTGATCGAGAGAAGGAAAAAGAGGTGATTTTTAGCCACTCTCGATTTTGTACTTAGAAAAAATCCAAATTTTTTTTTTTTTTTTTTCCGTTTTTTTTCTAAGTGTCTGATCGAGAGAAGGAAAAAGAGGTGATTTTTAGCCTCTCTCGATTTTGTACTTAGAAAAAATCCAATTTTTTTTTATTTTTTTTCATTTTTTTTTCTAAGTGTCTGATCGAGAGAAGGAAAAAGAGGTGATTTTTAGCCACTCTCGATTTTGTACTTAGAAAAAATCCAAATTTTTTTTTTTTTTTTTCCGTTTTTTTTCTAAGTGTCTGATCGAGAGAAGGAAAAAGAGGTGATTTTTAGCCACTCTCGATTTTGTACTTAGAAAAAATCCAAATTTTTTTTTTTTTTTTTTCCGTTTTTTTTCTAAGTGTCTGATCGAGAAAAGGAAAAAGAGGTGATTTTTAGCCTCTCTCTATTTTGTACTTAGAAAAAATCCAAAATTTTTTTTTTTTTTTCCTTTTTTTTCTAAGTGTCTGATCGAGAGAAGGAAAAAGAGGTGATTTTTAGCCACTCTCGATTTTGTACTTAGAAAAAATCCAAATTTTTTTTTTTTTTTTTTCCGTTTTTTTTCTAAGTGTCTGATCGAGAGAAGGAAAAAGAGGTGATTTTTAGCCTCTCTCGATTTTGTACTTAGAAAAATCCAAATTTTTTTTTTTTTTTTTTCCGTTTTTTTTCTAAGTGTCTGATCGAGAGAAGGAAAAAGAGGTGATTTTTAGCCTCTCTCGATTTTGTACTTAGAAAAAATCCAATTTTTTTTTTTTTTTTTTCATTTTTTTTTCTAAGTGTCTGATCGAGAGAAGGAAAAAGAAGTGATTTTTAGCCACTCTCGATTTTGTACTTAGAAAAAATCCAAATTTTTTTTTTTTTTTTTTCCGTTTTTTTTCTAAGTGTCTGATCGAGAGAAGGAAAAAGAGGTGATTTTTAGCCTCTCTCGATTTTTTACTTAGAAAAAATCCAATTTTTTTATTTTTTTTTTTCCGTTTTTTTTCTAAGTGTCTGATCGAGAAAAGGAAAAAGAGGTGATTTTTAGCCACTCTCGATTTTGTACTTAGAAAAAATCCAATTTTTTTTTTTTTTTTTTTCCGTTTTTTTTCTAAGTGTCTGATCGAGAGAAGGAAAAAGAGGTGATTTTTAGCCACTCTCGATTTTGTACTTAGAAAAAATCCAAATTTTTTATTTTTTTTTTTCCGTTTTCTTTCTAAGTGTCTGATCGAGAGAAGGAAAAAGAGGTGATTTTTAGCCTCTCTCGATTTTGTACTTAGAAAAAATCCAATTTTTTTTTTTTTTTTTTTCCGTTTTTTTTCTAAGTGTCTGATCGAGAGAAGGAAAAAGAGGTGATTTTTAGCCTCTCTCGATTTTGTACTTAGAAAAAATCCAAATTTTATTTTTTTTTTTTTCCGTTTTTTTCTAAGTGTCTGATCGAGAAAAGGAAAAAGAGGTGATTTTTAGCCTCTCTCGATTTTGTACTTAGAAAAAATCCAAATTTTTTTTTTTTTTTTCCGTTTTTTTTCTAAGTGTCTGATCGAGAGAAGGAAAAAGAGGTGATTTTTAGCCACTCTCGATTTTGTACTTAGAAAAAATCCAAATTTTTTTTTTTTTTTTTTCCATTTTTTTTTCTAAGTGTCTGATCGAGAGAAGGAAAAAGAGGTGATTTTTAGCCACTCTCGATTTTGTACTTAGAAAAAATCCAAATTTTTTTTATTTTTTTTTCCGTTTTTTTTCTAAGTGTCTGATCGAGAGAAGGAAAAAGAGGTGATTTTTAGCCTCTCTCGATTTTGTACTTAGAAAAAATCCAAATTTTTTTTTTTTTTTTTTTCCGTTTTTTTTCTAAGTGTCTGATCGAGAGAAGGAAAAAGAGGTGATTTTTAGCCTCTCTCGATTTTGTACTTAGAAAAAATCCAAATTTTTTTTTTTTTTTTTTTCCGTTTTTTTTCTAAGTGTCTGATCGAGAGAAGGAAAAAGAGGTGATTTTTAGCCTCTCTCGATTTTGTACTTAGAAAAAATCCAAATTTTTTTTTTTTTTTTTCTGTTTTTTTTCTAAGTGTCTGATCGAGAGAAGGAAAAAGAGGTGATTTTTAGCCACTCTCGATTTTGTACTTAGAAAAAATCCAAATTTTTTTTTTTTTTTTTTCCGTTTTTTTTCTAAGTGTCTGATCGAGAGAAGAAAAAGAGGTGATTTTTAGCCACTCTCGATTTTGTACTTAGAAAAAATCCAAATTTTTTTTTTTTTTTTTTCCGTTTTTTTTCTAAGTGTCTGATCGAGAGAAGGAAAAAGAGGTGATTTTTAGCCTCTCTCGATTTTGTACTTAGAAAACATCCAATTTTTTTTTTTTTTTTTCCGTTTTTTTTCTAAGTGTCTGATCGAGAGAAGGAAAAAGAGGTGATTTTTAGCCACTCTCGATTTTGTACTTAGAAAAAATCCAAATTTTTTTTTTTTTTTTTTCCGTTTTTTTTCTAAGTGTCTGATCGAGAGAAGGAAAAAGAGGTGATTTTTAGCCACTCTCGATTTTGTACTTAGAAAAAATCCAAATTTTTTTTTTTTTTTTTTCCGTTTTTTTTCTAAGTGTCTGATCGAGAGAAGGAAAAAGAGGTGATTTTTAGCCTCTCTCGATTTTGTACTTAGAAAAAATCCAATTTTTTTTTTTTTTTTTTCCGTTTTTTTTCTAAGTGTCTGATCGAGAGAAGGAAAAAGAGGTGATTTTTAGCCACTCTCGATTTTGTACTTAGAAAAAATCCAAATTTTTTTTTCCCGTTTTTTTTCTAAGTGTCTGATCGAGAAAATGAAAAAGAGGTGATTTTTAGCCTCTCTCGATTTTGTACTTAGAAAAAATCCAAATTTTTTTTTTTTTTTTTTTCCGTTTTTTTTCTAAGTGTCTGATCGAGAGAAGGAAAAAGAGGTGATTTTTAGCCACTCTCGATTTTGTACTTACAAAAAATCCAAATTTTTTTTTTTTTTTTTTCCGTTTTTTTTCTAAGTGTCTGATCGAGAGAAGGAAAAAGAGGTGATTTTTAGCCTCTCTCGATTTTGTACTTAGAAAAAATTCCAATTTTTTTTTTTTTTTTTTTCATTTTTTTTCTAAGTGTCTGATCGAGAGAAGGAAAAAGAGGTGATTTTTAGCCACTCTCGATTTTGTACTTAGAAAAAATCCAATTTTTTTTTTTTTTTTTCTGTTTTTTTTTCTAAGTGTCTGATCGAGAGAAGGAAAAAGAGGTGATTTTTAGCCACTCTCGATTTTGTACTTAGAAAAAATCCAATTTTTTTTTTTTTTTTTTTCTTTTTTTTTTTAAGTGTCTGATCGAGAGAAGGAAAAAGAGGTGATTTTTAGCCACTCTCGATTTTGTACTTAGAAAAAATCCAAATTTTTTTTTTTTTTTTTTCCGTTTTTTTTCTAAGTGTCTGATCGAGAGAAGGAAAAAGAGGTGATTTTTAGCCACTCTCGATTTTGTACTTAGAAAAAATCCAAATTTTTTTTTTTTTTTTTCCGTTTTTTTTCTAAGTGTCTGATCGAGAGAAGGAAAAAGAGGTGATTTTTAGCCACTCTCGATTTTGTACTTAGAAAAATCCAAATTTTTTTTTTCCGTTTTTTTTCTAAGT
>NC_084752.1:554140-604327 GCF_033978785.1 Entelurus aequoreus
CTAAGTACAAAATCGAGAGTGGCTAAAAATCACCTCTTTTTCCTTCTCTCGATCAGACACTTAGAAAAAAAACGGAAAAAAAAAAAAAAAAAATTGGGATTTTTTCTAAGTACAAAATCGAGAGAGGCTAAAAATCACCTCTTTTTCATTTTCTCGATCAGACACTTAGAAAAAAAACGGGAAAAAAAAAATTGGATTTTTTCTAAGTACAAAATCGAGAGTGGCTAAAAATCACCTCTTTTTCCTTCTCTCGATCAGACACTTAGAAAAAAAACGGAAAAAAAAAAAAAAAAAATTGGATTTTTTCTAAGTACAAAATCGAGAGAGGCTAAAAATCACCTCTTTTTCCTTCTCTCGATCAGACACTTAGAAAAAAAACGGAAAAAAAAAAAAAAAAATTTGGATTTTTTCTAAGTACAAAATCGAGAGTGGCTAAAAATCACCTCTTTTTCCTTCTCTCGATCAGACACTTAGAAAAAAAACGGAAAAAAAAAAAAAAAAAAAATTGGATTTTTTCTAAGTACAAAATCGAGAGTGGCTAAAAATCACCTCTTTTTCCTTCTCTCGATCAGACACTTAGAAAAAAAACGGAAAAAAAAAAAAAAAAAATTGGATTTTTTCTAAGTACAAAATCGAGAGTGGCTAAAAATCACCTCTTTTTCCTTTTCTCGATCAGACACTTAGAAAAAAAACGGAAAAAAAAATATAAAAAAATTGGATTTTTTCTAAGTAAAAAATCGAGAGAGGCTAAAAATCACCTCTTTTTCCTTCTCTCGATCAGACACTTAGAAAAAAAACGGAAAAAAAAAAAAAAAAAAATTTGGATTTTTTCTAAGTACAAAATCGAGAGTGGCTAAAAATCACCTCTTTTTCCTTCTCTCGATCAGACACTTAGAAAAAAAACGGAAAAAAAAAAAAAAAATTTGGATTTTTTCTAAGTACAAAATCGAGAGAGGCTAAAAATCACCTCTTTTTCCATTTCTCGATCAGACACTTAGAAAAAAAACGGAAAAAAAAAAAAAAAAAATTTGGATTTTTTCTAAGTACAAAATCGAGAGTGGCTAAAAATCACCTCTTTTTCCTTCTCTCGATCAGACACTTAGAAAAAAAACGGAAAAAAAAAAAAAAAATTTGGATTTTTTCTAAGTACAAAATCGAGAGTGGCTAAAAATCACCTCTTTTTCCTTCTCTCGATCAGACACTTAGAAAAAAAAATGAAAAAAAAAAAAAAAAAATTGGATTTTTTCTAAGTACAAAATCGAGAGAGGCTAAAAATCACCTCTTTTTCCTTCTCTCGATCAGACACTTAGAAAAAAAACGGAAAAAAAAAAAAAAAAAATTTGGATTTTTTCTAAGTACAAAATCGAGAGTGGCTAAAAATCACCTCTTTTTCCTTCTCTCGATCAGACACTTAGAAAAAAAACGGAAAAAACAAAAAAAAAAATTTGGATTTTTTCTAAGTACAAAATCGAGAGTGGCTAAAAATCACCTCTTTTTCCTTCTCTCGATCAGACACTTAGAAAAAAAAATGAAAAAAAAAAAAAAAAAATTGGATTTTTTCTAAGTACAAAATCGAGAGTGGCTAAAAATCACCTCTTTTTCCTTCTCTCGATCGGACACTTAGAAAAAAAACGGAAAAAAAAAAAAAAAAAAATTGGATTTTTTCTAAGTACAAAATCGAGAGTGGCTAAAAATCACCTCTTTTTCCTTTTCTCGATCAGACACTTAGAAAAAAAACGGAAAAAAAAAAATAAAAAAATTGGATTTTTTCTAAGTAAAAAATCGAGAGAGGCTAAAAATCACCTCTTTTTCCTTCTCTCGATCAGACACTTAGAAAAAAAACGGAAAAAAAAAAAAAAAAAATTTGGATTTTTTCTAAGTACAAAATCGAGAGAGGCTAAAAATCACCTCTTTTTCCTTCTCTCGATCAGACACTTAGAAAAAAAACGGAAAAAAAAAAAAAAAAAATTTGGATTTTTTGTAAGTACAAAATCGAGAGTGGCTAAAAATCACCTCTTTTTCCTTCTCTCAATCAGACACTTAGAAAAAAAACGGAAAAAAAAAAATAAAAAAATTTGGATTTTTTCTAAGTACAAAATCGAGAGAGGCTAAAAATCACCTCTTTTTCATTTTCTCGATCAGACACTTAGAAAAAAAACGGGAAAAAAAAATTTGGATTTCTTCTAAGTACAAAATCGAGAGTGGCTAAAAATCACCTCTTTTTCCTTCTCTCGATCAGACACTTAGAAAAAAAACGGAAAAAAAAAAAAAAAAAATTGGATTTTTTCTAAGTACAAAATCGAGAGAGGCTAAAAATCACCTCTTTTTCCTTCTCTCGATCAGACACTTAGAAAAAAAACGGAAAAAAAAAAAAAAAAATTTGGATTTTTTCTAAGTACAAAATCGAGAGTGGCTAAAAATCACCTCTTTTTCCTTCTCTCGATCAGACACTTAGAAAAAAAACGGAAAAAAAAAAAAAAAAAATTTGGATTTTTTCTAAGTACAAAATCGAGAGTGGCCAAAAATCACCTCTTTTTCCTTCTCTCGATCAGACACTTAGAAAAAAACGGAAAAAAAAAAAATAAAAAATTTGGATTTTTTCTAAGTACAAAATCGAGAGTGGCCAAAAATCACCTCTTTTTCCTTCTCTCGATCAGACACTTAGAAAAAAAACGGAAAAAAAAAAAAAAAAAATTTGGATTTTTTCTAAGTACAAAATCGAGAGTGGCTAAAAATCACCTCTTTTTCCTTTTCTCGATCAGACACTTAGAAAAAAAACAGAAAAAAAAAAAAAAAAAATTTGGATTTTTTCTAAGTACAAAATCGAGAGAGGCTAAAAATCACCTCTTTTTCCTTCTCTCGATCAGACACTTAGAAAAAAAACGGAAAAAAAAAAATAAAAAATTTGGATTTTTTCTAAGTACAAAATCGAGAGAGGCTAAAAATCACCTCTTTTTCCTTCTCTCGATCAGACACTTAGAAAAAAAACGGAAAAAAAAAAAAAAAAATTTGGATTTTTTCTAAGTACAAAATCGAGAGAGGCTAAAAATCACCTCTTTTTCCTTCTCTCGATCAGACACTTAGAAAAAAAACGGAAAAAAAAATAAAAAAAATTTGGATTTTTTCTAAGTACAAAATCGAGAGAGGCTAAAAATCACCTCTTTTTCCTTCTCTCGATCAGACACTTAGAAAAAAAACGGAAAAAAAAAATAAAAAAAATTTGGATTTTTTCTAAGTACAAAATCGAGAGTGGCTAAAAATCACCTCTTTTTCCTTCTCTCGATCAGACACTTAGAAAAAAAATGGAAAAAAAAAAAAAAAAATTTGGATTTTTTCTAAGTACAAAATCGAGAGTGGCTAAAAATCACCTCTTTTTCCTTCTCTCGATCAGACACTTAGAAAAAAAACGGAAAAAAAAAAAAAAATTTGGATTTTTTCTAAGTACAAAATCGAGAGAGGCTAAAAATCACCTCTTTTTCCTTTTCTCGATCAGACACTTAGAAAAAAAACGGAAAAAAAAAAAATAAAATTTGGATTTTTTCTAAGTACAAAATCGAGAGAGGCTAAAAATCACCTCTTTTTCCTTCTCTCGATCAGACACTTAGAAAAAAAACGGAAAAAAAAAAAAAAAAAAAATTGGATTTTTTCTAAGTACAAAATCGAGAGAGGCTAAAAATCACCTCTTTTTCCTTCTCTCGATCAGACACTTAGAAAGAAAACGGAAAAAAATAAATAAAAAATTTGGATTTTTTCTAAGTACAAAATCGAGAGTGGCTAAAAATCACCTCTTTTTCCTTCTCTCGATCAGACACTTAGAAAAAAAACGGAAAAAAAAAAAAAAAAAAATTGGATTTTTTCTAAGTACAAAATCGAGAGTGGCTAAAAATCACCTCTTTTTCCTTTTCTCGATCAGACACTTAGAAAAAAAACGGAAAAAAAAAAATAAAAAAATTGGATTTTTTCTAAGTAAAAAATCGAGAGAGGCTAAAAATCACCTCTTTTTCCTTCTCTCGATCAGACACTTAGAAAAAAAACGGAAAAAAAAAAAAAAAAAATTTGGATTTTTTCTAAGTACAAAATCGAGAGTGGCTAAAAATCACTTCTTTTTCCTTCTCTCGATCAGACACTTAGAAAAAAAAATGAAAAAAAAAAAAAAAAAAATTGGATTTTTTCTAAGTACAAAATCGAGAGAGGCTAAAAATCACCTCTTTTTCCTTCTCTCGATCAGACACTTAGAAAAAAAACGGAAAAAAAAAAAAAAAATTTGGATTTTTTCTAAGTACAAAATCGAGAGAGGCTAAAAATCACCTCTTTTTCCTTCTCTCGATCAGACACTTAGAAAAAAAACGGAAAAAAAAAAAAAAAAATTTGGATTTTTTCTAAGTACAAAATCGAGAGTGGCTAAAAATCACCTCTTTTTCCTTCTCTCGATCAGACACTTAGAAAAAAAACGGAAAAAAAAAAAAAAAATTTGGATTTTTTCTAAGTACAAAATCGAGAGAGGCTAAAAATCACCTCTTTTTCCTTTTCTCGATCAGACACTTAGAAAAAAAACGGAAAAAAAAAAAATAAAAATTTGGATTTTTTCTAAGTACAAAATCGAGAGTGGCTAAAAATCACCTCTTTTTCCTTCTCTCGATCAGACACTTAGAAAAAAAACGGAAAAAAAAAAAAAAAAATTTGGATTTTTTCTAAGTACAAAATCGAGAGTGGCTAAAAATCACCTCTTTTTCCTTCTCTCGATCAGACACTTAGAAAAAAAAATGAAAAAAAAAAAAAAAAAATTGGATTTTTTCTAAGTACAAAATCGAGAGAGGCTAAAAATCACCTCTTTTTCCTTCTCTCGATCAGACACTTAGAAAAAAAACGGAAAAAAAAAAAAAAAAAAATTTGGATTTTTTCTAAGTACAAAATCGAGAGTGGCTAAAAATCACCTCTTTTTCCTTCTCTCGATCAGACACTTAGAAAAAAAACGGAAAAAAAAAAAAAAAAAATTTGGATTTTTTCTAAGTACAAAATCGAGAGTGGCTAAAAATCACCTCTTTTTCCTTCTCTCGATCAGACACTTAGAAAAAAAAATGAAAAAAAAAAAAAAAAAATTGGATTTTTTCTAAGTACAAAATCGAGAGTGGCTAAAAATCACCTCTTTTTCCTTCTCTCGATCGGACACTTAGAAAAAAAACGGAAAAAAAAAAAAAAAAAAATTGGATTTTTTCTAAGTACAAAATCGAGAGTGGCTAAAAATCACCTCTTTTTCCTTTTCTCGATCAGACACTTAGAAAAAAAACGGAAAAAAAAAATAAAAAAATTGGATTTTTTCTAAGTAAAAAATCGAGAGAGGCTAAAAATCACCTCTTTTTCCTTCTCTCGATCAGACACTTAGAAAAAAAACGGAAAAAAAAAAAAAAAAAATTTGGATTTTTTCTAAGTACAAAATCGAGAGAGGCTAAAAATCACCTCTTTTTCCTTCTCTCGATCAGACACTTAGAAAAAAAACGGAAAAAAAAAATAAAAAATTTGGATTTTTTCTAAGTACAAAATCGAGAGTGGCTAAAAATCACCTCTTTTTCCTTCTCTCGATCAGACACTTCGAAAAAAAACGGAAAAAAAAAAAAAAAAAATTTGGATTTTTTCTAAGTACAAAATCGAGTGTGGCTAAAAATCACCTCTTTTTCCTTCTCTCGATCAGACACTTAGAAAAAAAACGGAAAAAAAAAAAAAAAATTTGGATTTTTTCTAAGTACAAAATCGAGAGTGGCTAAAAATCACCTCTTTTTCCTTCTCTCGATCAGACACTTAAAAAAAAAATGAAAAAAAAAAATAAAAATTGGATTTTTTCTAAGTACAAAATCGAGAGTGGCTAAAAATCACCTCTTTTTCCTTCTCTCGATCAGACACTTAGAAAAAAAACAGAAAAAAAAAAAAAAAATTTGGATTTTTTCTAAGTACAAAATCGAGAGTGGCTAAAAATCACCTCTTTTTCCTTCTCTCGATCAGACACTTAGAAAAAAAAATGAAAAAAAAAAAAAAAAATTGGATTTTTTCTAAGTACAAAATCGAGAGAGGCTAAAAATCACCTCTTTTTCCTTCTCTCGATCAGACACTTAGAAAAAAAACGGAAAAAAAAATTTGGATTTTTTCTAAGTACAAAATCGAGAGAGGCTAAAAATCACCTCTTTTTCCTTCTCTCGATCAGACACTTAGAAAAAAAACGGAAAAAAAAAAAAAAAAATTTGGATTTTTTCTAAGTACAAAATCGAGAGTGGCTAAAAATCACCTCTTTTTCCTTCTCTCGATCAGACACTTAGAAAAAAAAATGAAAAAAAAAAAAAAAAAATTGGATTTTTTCTAAGTACAAAATCGAGAGAGGCTAAAAATCACCTCTTTTTCCTTCTCTCGATCAGACACTTAGAAAAAAAACGGAAAAAAAAAAATTTGGATTTTTTCTAAGTACAAAATCGAGAGTGGCTAAAAATCACCTCTTTTTCCTTCTCTCGATCAGACACTTAGAAAAAAAACGGAAAAAAAAAAAAAAAAAAATTGGATTTTTTCTAAGTACAAAATCGAGAGAGGCTAAAAATCACCTCTTTTTCCTTCTCTCGATCAGACACTTAGAAAAAAAACGGAAAAAAAAAAAAAAAAAATTTGGATTTTTTCTAAGTACAAAATCGAGAGTGGCTAAAAATCACCTCTTTTTCCTTCTCTCGATCAGACACTTAGAAAAAAAAATGAAAAAAAAAAAAAAAAAATTGGATTTTTTCTAAGTACAAAATCGAGAGTGGCTAAAAATCACCTCTTTTTCCTTCTCTCGATCGGACACTTAGAAAAAAAACGGAAAAAAAAAAAAAAAAAAATTGGATTTTTTCTAAGTACAAAATCGAGAGTGGCTAAAAATCACCTCTTTTTCCTTTTCTCGATCAGACACTTAGAAAAAAAACGGAAAAAAAAAAAATAAAAAAATTGAATTTTTTCTAAGTAAAAAATCGAGAGAGGCTAAAAATCACCTCTTTTTCCTTCTCTCGATCAGACACTTAGAAAAAAAACGGAAAAAAAAAAAAAAAAAATTTGGATTTTTTCTAAGTACAAAATCGAGAGAGGCTAAAAATCACCTCTTTTTCCTTCTCTCGATCAGACACTTAGAAAAAAAACGGAAAAAAAAAAAAAAAAATTTGGATTTTTTGTAAGTACAAAATCGAGAGTGGCTAAAAATCACCTCTTTTTCCTTCTCTCGATCAGACACTTAGAAAAAAAACGGAAAAAAAAAAAAAAAAAAATTTGGATTTTTTCTAAGTACAAAATCGAGAGAGGCTAAAAATCACCTCTTTTTCATTTTCTCGATCAGACACTTAGAAAAAAAACGGGAAAAAAAAATTTGGATTTTTTCTAAGTACAAAATCGAGAGTGGCTAAAAATCACCTCTTTTTCCTTCTCTCGATCAGACACTTAGAAAAAAAACGGAAAAAAAAAAAAAAAAATTGGATTTTTTCTAAGTACAAAATCGAGAGAGGCTAAAAATCACCTCTTTTTCCTTCTCTCGATCAGACACTTAGAAAAAAAACGGAAAAAAAAAAAAAAAAATTTGGATTTTTTCTAAGTACAAAATCGAGAGTGGCTAAAAATCACCTCTTTTTCCTTCTCTCGATCAGACACTTAGAAAAAAAACGGAAAAAAAAAAAAAAAAAAATTGGATTTTTTCTAAGTACAAAATCGAGAGTGGCTAAAAATCACCTCTTTTTCCTTCTCTCGATCAGACACTTAGAAAAAAAACGGAAAAAAAAAAAAAAAAAATTGGATTTTTTCTAAGTACAAAATCGAGAGTGGCTAAAAATCACCTCTTTTTCCTTTTCTCGATCAGACACTTAGAAAAAAAACGGAAAAAAAAAATAAAAAAATTGGATTTTTTCTAAGTACAAAATCGAGAGTGGCTAAAAATCACCTCTTTTTCCTTCTCTCGATCAGACACTTAGAAAAAAAACGGAAAAAAAAAAAAAAAAATTGGATTTTTTCTAAGTACAAAATCGAGAGAGGCTAAAAATCACCTCTTTTTCCTTTTCTCGATCAGACACTTAGAAAAAAAACGGAAAAAAAAAAAAAAAATTTGGATTTTTTCTAAGTACAAAATCGAGAGTGGCTAAAAATCACCTCTTTTTCCTTCTCTCGATCAGACACTTAGAAAAAAAACGGAAAAAAAAAAAAAAAATTTGGATTTTTTCTAAGTACAAAATCGAGAGTGGCTAAAAATCACC
The DNA here is from genome assembly GCF_033978785.1 of Entelurus aequoreus. Lineage (NCBI taxonomy): Eukaryota > Metazoa > Chordata > Actinopteri > Syngnathiformes > Syngnathidae > Entelurus > Entelurus aequoreus. The sequence continues at coordinate 562,387 of NC_084752.1, forward strand.
TCTTTTTCCTTCTCTCGATCAGACACTTAGAAAAAAAAATGAAAAAAAAAAAAAAAAATTGGATTTTTTCTAAGTACAAAATCGAGAGAGGCTAAAAATCACCTCTTTTTCCTTCTCTCGATCAGACACTTAGAAAAAAAACGGAAAAAAAAAAAAAAAAAATTTGGATTTTTTCTAAGTACAAAATCGAGAGTGGCTAAAAATCACCTCTTTTTCCTTCTCTCGATCAGACACTTAGAAAAAAAACGGAAAAAACAAAAAAAAAAATTTGGATTTTTTCTAAGTACAAAATCGAGAGTGGCTAAAAATCACCTCTTTTTCCTTCTCTCGATCAGACACTTAGAAAAAAAAATGAAAAAAAAAAAAAAAAAATTGGATTTTTTCTAAGTACAAAATCGAGAGTGGCTAAAAATCACCTCTTTTTCCTTCTCTCGATCGGACACTTAGAAAAAAAACGGAAAAAAAAAAAAAAAAAAATTGGATTTTTTCTAAGTACAAAATCGAGAGTGGCTAAAAATCACCTCTTTTTCCTTTTCTCGATCAGACACTTAGAAAAAAAACGGAAAAAAAAAATAAAAAAATTGGATTTTTTCTAAGTAAAAAATCGAGAGAGGCTAAAAATCACCTCTTTTTCCTTCTCTCGATCAGACACTTAGAAAAAAAACGGAAAAAAAAAAAAAAAAATTTGGATTTTTTGTAAGTACAAAATCGAGAGTGGCTAAAAATCACCTCTTTTTCCTTCTCTCGATCAGACACTTATAAAAAAAACGGAAAAAAAAAAAAAAAAAATTTGGATTTTTTCTAAGTACAAAATCGAGAGAGGCTAAAAATCACCTCTTTTTCATTTTCTCGATCAGACACTTAGAAAAAAAACGGGAAAAAAAAATTTGGATTTTTTCTAAGTACAAAATCGAGAGTGGCTAAAAATCACCTCTTTTTCCTTCTCTCGATCAGACACTTAGAAAAAAAACGGAAAAAAAAAAAAAAAAAATTGGATTTTTCTAAGTACAAAATCGAGAGAGGCTAAAAATCACCTCTTTTTCCTTCTCTCGATCAGACACTTAGAAAAAAAAACGGAAAAAAAAAAAAAAAAATTTGGATTTTTTCTAAGTACAAAATCGAGAGTGGCTAAAAATCACCTCTTTTTCCTTCTCTCGATCAGACACTTAGAAAAAAAACGGAAAAAAAAAAAAAAAAATTTGGATTTTTTCTAAGTACAAAATCGAGAGTGGCTAAAAATCACCTCTTTTTCCTTCTCTCGATCAGACACTTAGAAAAAAAACGGAAAAAAAAAAAAAAAAATTTGGATTTTTTCTAAGTACAAAATCGAGAGAGGCTAAAAATCACCTCTTTTTCCTTCTCTCGATCAGACACTTAGAAAAAAAACGGAAAAAAAAAAAAAAAAATTTGGATTTTTTCTAAGTACAAAATCGAGAGTGGCTAAAAATCACCTCTTTTTCCTTCTCTCGATCAGACACTTAGAAAAAAAAATGAAAAAAAAAAAAAAAAATTGGATTTTTTCTAAGTACAAAATCGAGAGAGGCTAAAAATCACCTCTTTTTCCTTCTCTCGATCAGACACTTAGAAAAAAAACGGAAAAAAAAAAAAAAAAAATTTGGATTTTTTCTAAGTACAAAATCGAGAGTGGCTAAAAATCACCTCTTTTTCCTTCTCTCGATCAGACACTTAGAAAAAAAACGGAAAAAACAAAAAAAAAAATTTGGATTTTTTCTAAGTACAAAATCGAGAGTGGCTAAAAATCACCTCTTTTTCCTTCTCTCGATCAGACACTTAGAAAAAAAAATGAAAAAAAAAAAAAAAAAATTGGATTTTTTCTAAGTACAAAATCGAGAGTGGCTAAAAATCACCTCTTTTTCCTTCTCTCGATCGGACACTTAGAAAAAAAACGGAAAAAAAAAAAAAAAAAAATTGGATTTTTTCTAAGTACAAAATCGAGAGTGGCTAAAAATCACCTCTTTTTCCTTTTCTCGATCAGACACTTAGAAAAAAAACGGAAAAAAAAAAATAAAAAAATTGGATTTTTTCTAAGTAAAAAATCGAGAGAGGCTAAAAATCACCTCTTTTTCCTTCTCTCGATCAGACACTTAGAAAAAAAACGGAAAAAAAAAAAAAAAAAATTTGGATTTTTTGTAAGTACAAAATCGAGAGTGGCTAAAAATCACCTCTTTTTCCTTCTCTCGATCAGACACTTAGAAAAAAAACGGAAAAAAAAAAAAAAAAAAAATTTGGATTTTTTCTAAGTACAAAATCGAGAGAGGCTAAAAATCACCTCTTTTTCATTTTCTCGATCAGACACTTAGAAAAAAAACGGGAAAAAAAAATTTGGATTTTTTCTAAGTACAAAATCGAGAGTGGCTAAAAATCACCTCTTTTTCCTTCTCTCGATCAGACACTTAGAAAAAAAACGGAAAAAAAAAAAAAAAAAATTGGATTTTTTCTAAGTACAAAATCGAGAGAGGCTAAAAATCACCTCTTTTTCCTTCTCTCGATCAGACACTTAGAAAAAAAACGGAAAAAAAAAAAAAAAATTTGGATTTTTTCTAAGTACAAAATCGAGAGTGGCTAAAAATCACCTCTTTTTCCTTCTCTCGATCAGACACTTAGAAAAAAAACGGAAAAAAAAAAAAAAAAAATTTGGATTTTTTCTAAGTACAAAATCGAGAGTGGCTAAAAATCACCTCTTTTTCCTTCTCTCGATCAGACACTTAGAAAAAAAACGGAAAAAAAAAAAAAAAAATTTGGATTTTTTCTAAGTACAAAATCGAGAGAGGCTAAAAATCACCTCTTTTTCCTTCTCTCGATCAGACACTTAGAAAAAAAACGGAAAAAAAAAAAAAAAAATTTGGATTTTTTCTAAGTACAAAATCGAGAGTGGCTAAAAATCACCTCTTTTTCCTTCTCTCGATCAGACACTTAGAAAAAAAACGGAAAAAAAAAAAAAAAATTTGGATTTTTTCTAAGTACAAAATCGAGAGAGGCTAAAAATCACCTCTTTTTCCTTTTCTCGATCAGACACTTAGAAAAAAAACGGAAAAAAAAAAAATAAAAATTTGGATTTTTTCTAAGTACAAAATCGAGAGTGGCTAAAAATCACCTCTTTTTCCTTCTCTCGATCAGACACTTAGAAAAAAAACGGGAAAAAAAAAAATAAAATTTGGATTTTTTCTAAGTACAAAATCGAGAGTGGCTAAAAATCACCTCTTTTTCCTTCTCTCGATCAGACACTTAGAAAAAAAAATGAAAAAAAAAAAAAAAAAATTGGATTTTTTCTAAGTACAAAATCGAGAGAGGCTAAAAATCACCTCTTTTTCCTTCTCTCGATCAGACACTTAGAAAAAAAACGGAAAAAAAAAAAAAAAAAATTTGGATTTTTTCTAAGTACAAAATCGAGAGTGGCTAAAAATCACCTCTTTTTCCTTCTCTCGATCAGACACTTAGAAAAAAAACGGAAAAAAAAAAAAAAAAAATTTGGATTTTTTCTAAGTACAAAATCGAGAGTGGCTAAAAATCACCTCTTTTTCCTTCTCTCGATCAGACACTTAGAAAAAAAAATGAAAAAAAAAAAAAAAAAATTGGATTTTTTCTAAGTACAAAATCGAGAGTGGCTAAAAATCACCTCTTTTTCCTTCTCTCGATCGGACACTTAGAAAAAAAACGGAAAAAAAAAAAAAAAAAATTGGATTTTTTCTAAGTACAAAATCGAGAGTGGCTAAAAATCACCTCTTTTTCCTTTTCTCGATCAGACACTTAGAAAAAAAACGGAAAAAAAAAAATAAAAAAATTGGATTTTTTCTAAGTAAAAAATCGAGAGAGGCTAAAAATCACCTCTTTTTCCTTCTCTCGATCAGACACTTAGAAAAAAAACGGAAAAAAAAAAAAAAAAAATTTGGATTTTTTCTAAGTACAAAATCGAGAGAGGCTAAAAATCACCTCTTTTTCCTTCTCTCGATCAGACACTTAGAAAAAAAACGGAAAAAAAAAAAAAAAAAATTTGGATTTTTTCTAAGTACAAAATCGAGAGTGGCTAAAAATCACCTCTTTTTCCTTCTCTCGATCAGACACTTAGAAAAAAAACGGAAAAAAAAAAATAAAAAATTTGGATTTTTTCTAAGTACAAAATCGAGAGTGGCTAAAAATCACCTCTTTTTCCTTCTCTCGATCAGACACTTAGAAAAAAAACGGAAAAAAAAAAAAAAAATTTGGATTTTTTTCTAAGTACAAAATCGAGAGTGGCTAAAAATCACCTCTTTTTCCTTCTCTCGATCAGACACTTAAAAAAAAAATGAAAAAAAAAAATAAAAATTGGATTTTTTCTAAGTACAAAATCGAGAGTGGCTAAAAATCACCTCTTTTTCCTTCTCTCGATCAGACACTTAGAAAAAAAACAGAAAAAAAAAAAAAAAAATTTGGATTTTTTCTAAGTACAAAATCGAGAGTGGCTAAAAATCACCTCTTTTTCCTTCTCTCGATCAGACACTTAGAAAAAAAAATGAAAAAAAAAAAAAAAAATTGGATTTTTTCTAAGTACAAAATCGAGAGAGGCTAAAAATCACCTCTTTTTCCTTCTCTCGATCAGACACTTAGAAAAAAAACGGAAAAAAAAAAAAAAAAATTTGGATTTTTTCTAAGTACAAAATCGAGAGAGGCTAAAAATCACCTCTTTTTCCTTCTCTCGATCAGACACTTAGAAAAAAAACGGAAAAAAAAAAAAAAAAATTTGGATTTTTTCTAAGTACAAAATCGAGAGTGGCTAAAAATCACCTCTTTTTCCTTCTCTCGATCAGACACTTAGAAAAAAAAATGAAAAAAAAAATAAAAAAATTGGATTTTTTCTAAGTACAAAATCGAGAGAGGCTAAAAATCACCTCTTTTTCCTTCTCTCGATCAGACACTTAGAAAAAAAACGGAAAAAAAAAAATTTGGATTTTTTCTAAGTACAAAATCGAGAGTGGCTAAAAATCACCTCTTTTTCCTTCTCTCGATCAGACACTTAGAAAAAAAACGGAAAAAAAAAAAAAAAAAATTTGGATTTTTTCTAAGTACAAAATCGAGAGAGGCTAAAAATCACCTCTTTTTCCTTCTCTCGATCAGACACTTAGAAAAAAAACGGAAAAAAAAAAAAAAAAATTTGGATTTTTTCTAAGTACAAAATCGAGAGTGGCTAAAAATCACCTCTTTTTCCTTCTCTCGATCAGACACTTAGAAAAAAAACGGAAAAAAAAAAAAAAAAAATTTGGATTTTTTCTAAGTACAAAATCGAGAGTGGCTAAAAATCAACTCTTTTTCCTTCTCTCGATCAGACACTTAGAAAAAAAAATGAAAAAAAAAAAAAAAAAAATTGGATTTTTTCTAAGTACAAAATCGAGAGTGGCTAAAAATCACCTCTTTTTCCTTCTCTCGATCGGACACTTAGAAAAAAAACGGAAAAAAAAAAAAAAAAAAATTGGATTTTTTCTAAGTACAAAATCGAGAGTGGCTAAAAATCACCTCTTTTTCCTTTTCTCGATCAGACACTTAGAAAAAAAACGGAAAAAAAAAAATAAAAAAATTGAATTTTTTCTAAGTAAAAAATCGAGAGAGGCTAAAAATCACCTCTTTTTCCTTCTCTCGATCAGACACTTAGAAAAAAAACGGAAAAAAAAAAAAAAAAATTTGGATTTTTTCTAAGTACAAAATCGAGAGAGGCTAAAAATCACCTCTTTTTCCTTCTCTCGATCAGACACTTAGAAAAAAAACGGGAAAAAAAAAAAAAAAAATTTGGATTTTTTGTAAGTACAAAATCGAGAGTGGCTAAAAATCACCTCTTTTTCCTTCTCTCGATCAGACACTTAGAAAAAAAACGGAAAAAAAAAAAAAAAAAAATTTGGATTTTTTCTAAGTACAAAATCGAGAGAGGCTAAAAATCACCTCTTTTTCATTTTCTCGATCAGACACTTAGAAAAAAAACGGGAAAAAAAAATTTGGATTTTTTCTAAGTACAAAATCGAGAGTGGCTAAAAATCACCTCTTTTTCCTTCTCTCGATCAGACACTTAGAAAAAAAACGGAAAAAAAAAAAAAAAAATTGGATTTTTTCTAAGTACAAAATCGAGAGAGGCTAAAAATCACCTCTTTTTCCTTCTCTCGATCAGACACTTAGAAAAAAAACGGAAAAAAAAAAAAAAAAAATTTGGATTTTTTCTAAGTACAAAATCGAGAGTGGCTAAAAATCACCTCTTTTTCCTTCTCTCGATCAGACACTTAGAAAAAAAACGGAAAAAAAAAAAAAAAAAATTTGGATTTTTTCTAAGTACAAAATCGAGAGTGGCTAAAAATCACCTCTTTTTCCTTCTCTCGATCAGACACTTAGAAAAAAAACGGAAAAAAAAAAAAAAAAAATTGGATTTTTTCTAAGTACAAAATCGAGAGTGGCTAAAAATCACCTCTTTTTCCTTTTCTCGATCAGACACTTAGAAAAAAAACGGAAAAAAAAAAATAAAAAAATTGGATTTTTTCTAAGTAAAAAATCGAGAGAGGCTAAAAATCACCTCTTTTTCCTTCTCTCGATCAGACACTTAGAAAAAAAACGGAAAAAAAAAAAAAAAAAATTTGGATTTTTTCTAAGTACAAAATCGAGAGTGGCTAAAAATCACCTCTTTTTCCTTCTCTCGATCAGACACTTAGAAAAAAAACGGAAAAAAAAAAAAAAAATTTGGATTTTTTCTAAGTACAAAATCGAGAGAGGCTAAAAATCACCTCTTTTTCCTTTTCTCGATCAGACACTTAGAAAAAAAACGGAAAAAAAAAAAAAAAAAATTTGGATTTTTTCTAAGTACAAAATCGAGAGTGGCTAAAAATCACCTCTTTTTCCTTCTCTCGATCAGACACTTAGAAAAAAAACGGAAAAAAAAAAAAAAAAATTTGGATTTTTTCTAAGTACAAAATCGAGAGTGGCTAAAAATCACCTCTTTTTCCTTCTCTCGATCAGACACTTAGAAAAAAAAATGAAAAAAAAAAAAAAAAAATTGGATTTTTTCTAAGTACAAAATCGAGAGAGGCTAAAAATCACCTCTTTTTCCTTCTCTCGATCAGACACTTAGAAAAAAAACGGAAAAAAAAAAAAAAAAAATTTGGATTTTTTCTAAGTACAAAATCGAGAGTGGCTAAAAATCACCTCTTTTTCCTTCTCTCGATCAGACACTTAGAAAAAAAACGGAAAAAACAAAAAAAAAAATTTGGATTTTTTCTAAGTACAAAATCGAGAGTGGCTAAAAATCACCTCTTTTTCCTTCTCTCGATCAGACACTTAGAAAAAAAAATGAAAAAAAAAAAAAAAAAATTGGATTTTTTCTAAGTACAAAATCGAGAGTGGCTAAAAATCACCTCTTTTTCCTTCTCTCGATCGGACACTTAGAAAAAAAACGGAAAAAAAAAAAAAAAAAAATTGGATTTTTTCTAAGTACAAAATCGAGAGTGGCTAAAAATCACCTCTTTTTCCTTTTCTCGATCAGACACTTAGAAAAAAAACGGAAAAAAAAAAATAAAAAAATTGGATTTTTTCTAAGTAAAAAATCGAGAGAGGCTAAAAATCACCTCTTTTTCCTTCTCTCGATCAGACACTTAGAAAAAAAACGGAAAAAAAAAAAAAAAAATTTGGATTTTTTCTAAGTACAAAATCGAGAGAGGCTAAAAATCACCTCTTTTTCCTTCTCTCGATCAGACACTTAGAAAAAAAACGGAAAAAAAAAAAAAAAAATTTGGATTTTTTGTAAGTACAAAATCGAGAGTGGCTAAAAATCACCTCTTTTTCCTTCTCTCGATCAGACACTTAGAAAAAAAACGGAAAAAAAAAAAAAAAAAATTTGGATTTTTTCTAAGTACAAAATCGAGAGAGGCTAAAAATCACCTCTTTTTCATTTTCTCGATCAGACACTTAGAAAAAAAACGGGAAAAAAAAATTTGGATTTTTTCTAAGTACAAAATCGAGAGTGGCTAAAAATCACCTCTTTTTCCTTCTCTCGATCAGACACTTAGAAAAAAAACGGAAAAAAAAAAAAAAAAATTGGATTTTTTCTAAGTACAAAATCGAGAGAGGCTAAAAATCACCTCTTTTTCCTTCTCTCGATCAGACACTTAGAAAAAAAACGGAAAAAAAAAAAAAAAAATTTGGATTTTTTCTAAGTACAAAATCGAGAGTGGCTAAAAATCACCTCTTTTTCCTTCTCTCGATCAGACACTTAGAAAAAAAACGGAAAAAAAAAAAAAAAAAATTTGGATTTTTTCTAAGTACAAAATCGAGAGTGGCTAAAAATCACCTCTTTTTCCTTCTCTCGATCAGACACTTAGAAAAAAAACGGAAAAAAAAAAAAAAAAATTTGGATTTTTTCTAAGTACAAAATCGAGAGAGGCTAAAAATCACCTCTTTTTCCTTCTCTCGATCAGACACTTAGAAAAAAAACGGAAAAAAAAAAAAAAAAAATTTGGATTTTTTCTAAGTACAAAATCGAGAGTGGCTAAAAATCACCTCTTTTTCCTTCTCTCGATCAGACACTTAGAAAAAAAACGGAAAAAAAAAAAAAAAAAATTTGGATTTTTTCTAAGTACAAAATCGAGAGTGGCTAAAAATCACCTCTTTTTCCTTCTCTCGATCAGACACTTAGAAAAAAAACGGAAAAAAAAAAAAAAAAAATTTGGATTTTTTCTAAGTACAAAATCGAGAGTGGCTAAAAATCACCTCTTTTTCCTTCTCTCGATCAGACACTTAGAAAAAAAACGGAAAAAAAAAAAAAAAAAATTTGGATTTTTTCTAAGTACAAAATCGAGAGAGGCTAAAAATCACCTCTTTTTCCTTCTCTCGATCAGACACTTAGAAAAAAAACGGAAAAAATAAAAAATTTGGATTTTTTCTAAGTACAAAATCGAGAGAGGCTAAAAATCACCTCTTTTTCCTTCTCTCGATCAGACACTTAGAAAAAAAACGGAAAAAAAAAAAAAAAAAATTTGGATTTTTTCTAAGTACAAAATCGAGAGAGGCTAAAAATCACCTCTTTTTCCTTCTCTCGATCAGACACTTAGAAAAAAAACGGAAAAAAAAATAAAAAAAAATTGGATTTTTTCTAAGTACAAAATCGAGAGTGGCTAAAAATCACCTCTTTTTCCTTCTCTCGATCAGACACTTAGAAAAAAAAATGGAAAAAAAAAAAAAAAAAATTTGGATTTTTTCTAAGTACAAAATCGAGAGTGGCTAAAAATCACCTCTTTTTCCTTCTCTCGATCAGACACTTAGAAAAAAAACGGAAAAAAAAAAAAAAATTTGGATTTTTTCTAAGTACAAAATCGAGAGAGGCTAAAAATCACCTCTTTTTCCTTTTCTCGATCAGACACTTAGAAAAAAAACGGAAAAAAAAAAAAATAAAATTTGGATTTTTTCTAAGTACAAAATCGAGAGAGGCTAAAAATCACCTCTTTTTCCTTCTCTCGATCAGACACTTAGAAAAAAAACGGAAAAAAAAAAAAAAAAAAATTGGATTTTTTCTAAGTACAAAATCGAGAGAGGCTAAAAATCACCTCTTTTTCCTTCTCTCGATCAGACACTTAGAAAGAAAACGGAAAAAAAAAAATAAAAAATTTGGATTTTTTCTAAGTACAAAATCGAGAGTGGCTAAAAATCACCTCTTTTTCCTTCTCTCGATCAGACACTTAGAAAAAAAACGGAAAAAAAAAAAAAAAAAATTGGATTTTTTCTAAGTACAAAATCGAGAGTGGCTAAAAATCACCTCTTTTTCCTTTTCTCGATCAGACACTTAGAAAAAAAACGGAAAAAAAAAAATAAAAAAATTGGATTTTTTCTAAGTAAAAAATCGAGAGAGGCTAAAAATCACCTCTTTTTCCTTCTCTCGATCAGACACTTAGAAAAAAAACGGAAAAAAAAAAAAAAAAAATTTGGATTTTTTCTAAGTACAAAATCGAGAGTGGCTAAAAATCACTTCTTTTTCCTTCTCTCGATCAGACACTTAGAAAAAAAATGAAAAAAAAAAAAAAAAAATTGGATTTTTTCTAAGTACAAAATCGAGAGAGGCTAAAAATCACCTCTTTTTCCTTCTCTCGATCAGACACTTAGAAAAAAAACGGAAAAAAAAAAAAAAAAATTTGGATTTTTTCTAAGTACAAAATCGAGAGAGGCTAAAAATCACCTCTTTTTCCTTCTCTCGATCAGACACTTAGAAAAAAAACGGAAAAAAAAAAAAAAAAAAAATTTGGATTTTTTCTAAGTACAAAATCGAGAGTGGCTAAAAATCACCTCTTTTTCCTTCTCTCGATCAGACACTTAGAAAAAAAACGGAAAAAAAAAAAAAAAATTTGGATTTTTTCTAAGTACAAAATCGAGAGAGGCTAAAAATCACCTCTTTTTCCTTTTCTCGATCAGACACTTAGAAAAAAAACGGAAAAAAAAAAATAAAAATTTGGATTTTTTCTAAGTACAAAATCGAGAGTGGCTAAAAATCACCTCTTTTTCCTTCTCTCGATCAGACACTTAGAAAAAAAACGGAAAAAAAAAAAAAAAAATTTGGATTTTTTCTAAGTACAAAATCGAGAGTGGCTAAAAATCACCTCTTTTTCCTTCTCTCGATCAGACACTTAGAAAAAAAATGAAAAAAAAAAAAAAAAAATTGGATTTTTTCTAAGTACAAAATCGAGAGAGGCTAAAAATCACCTCTTTTTCCTTCTCTCGATCAGACACTTAGAAAAAAAACGGAAAAAAAAAAAAAAAAAATTTGGATTTTTTCTAAGTACAAAATCGAGAGTGGCTAAAAATCACCTCTTTTTCCTTCTCTCGATCAGACACTTAGAAAAAAAACGGAAAAAAAAAAAAAAAAAATTTGGATTTTTTCTAAGTACAAAATCGAGAGTGGCTAAAAATCACCTCTTTTTCCTTCTCTCGATCAGACACTTAGAAAAAAAAATGAAAAAAAAAAAAAAAAAAATTGGATTTTTTCTAAGTACAAAATCGAGAGTGGCTAAAAATCACCTCTTTTTCCTTCTCTCGATCGGACACTTAGAAAAAAAACGGAAAAAAAAAAAAAAAAAAATTGGATTTTTTCTAAGGTACAAAATCGAGAGTGGCTAAAAATCACCTCTTTTTCCTTTTCTCGATCAGACACTTAGAAAAAAAACGGAAAAAAAAAATAAAAAAATTGGATTTTTTCTAAGTAAAAAATCGAGAGAGGCTAAAAATCACCTCTTTTTCCTTCTCTCGATCAGACACTTAGAAAAAAAACGGAAAAAAAAAAAAAAAAAATTTGGATTTTTTCTAAGTACAAAATCGAGAGAGGCTAAAAATCACCTCTTTTTCCTTCTCTCGATCAGACACTTAGAAAAAAAAACGGAAAAAAAAAAAAAAAAAATTTGGATTTTTTCTAAGTACAAAATCGAGAGTGGCTAAAAATCACCTCTTTTTCCTTCTCTCGATCAGACACTTCGAAAAAAAACGGAAAAAAAAAAAAAAAAAATTTGGATTTTTTCTAAGTACAAAATCGAGAGTGGCTAAAAATCACCTCTTTTTCCTTCTCTCGATCAGACACTTAGAAAAAAAACGGAAAAAAAAAAAAAAAATTTGGATTTTTTCTAAGTACAAAATCGAGAGTGGCTAAAAATCACCTCTTTTTCCTTCTCTCGATCAGACACTTAAAAAAAAAATGAAAAAAAAAAATAAAAATTGGATTTTTTCTAAGTACAAAATCGAGAGTGGCTAAAAATCACCTCTTTTTCCTTCTCTCGATCAGACACTTAGAAAAAAAACAGAAAAAAAAAAAAAAAAATTTGGATTTTTTCTAAGTACAAAATCGAGAGTGGCTAAAAATCACCTCTTTTTCCTTCTCTCGATCAGACACTTAGAAAAAAAAATGAAAAAAAAAAAAAAAAATTGGATTTTTTCTAAGTACAAAATCGAGAGAGGCTAAAAATCACCTCTTTTTCCTTCTCTCGATCAGACACTTAGAAAAAAAACGGAAAAAAAAAAAAAAAAATTTGGATTTTTTCTAAGTACAAAATCGAGAGAGGCTAAAAATCACCTCTTTTTCCTTCTCTCGATCAGACACTTAGAAAAAAAACGAAAAAAAAAAAAAAAAAAATTGGATTTTTTCTAAGTACAAAATCGAGAGTGGCTAAAAATCACCTCTTTTTCCTTCTCTCGATCAGACACTTAGAAAAAAAAATGAAAAAAAAAAAAAAAAAATTGGATTTTTTCTAAGTACAAAATCGAGAGAGGCTAAAAATCACCTCTTTTTCCTTCTCTCGATCAGACACTTAGAAAAAAAACGGAAAAAAAAAATTTGGATTTTTTCTAAGTACAAAATCGAGAGTGGCTAAAAATCACCTCTTTTTCCTTCTCTCGATCAGACACTTAGAAAAAAAACGGAAAAAAAAAAAAAAAAAATTTGGATTTTTTCTAAGTACAAAATCGAGAGAGGCTAAAAATCACCTCTTTTTCCTTCTCTCGATCAGACACTTAGAAAAAAAACGGAAAAAAAAAAAAAAAAAATTTGGATTTTTTATAAGTACAAAATCGAGAGTGGCTAAAAATCACCTCTTTTTCCTTCTCTCGATCAGACACTTAGAAAAAAAACGGAAAAAAAAAAAAAAAAAATTTGGATTTTTTCTAAGTACAAAATCGAGAGTGGCTAAAAATCACCTCTTTTTCCTTCTCTCGATCAGACACTTAGAAAAAAAATGAAAAAAAAAAAAAAAAAATTGGATTTTTTCTAAGTACAAAATCGAGAGAGGCTAAAAATCACCTCTTTTTCCTTCTCTCGATCAGACACTTAGAAAAAAAACGGAAAAAAAAAAAAAAAAAATTTGGATTTTTTGTAAGTACAAAATCGAGAGTGGCTAAAAATCACCTCTTTTTCCTTCTCTCGATCAGACACTTAGAAAAAAAACGGAAAAAAAAAAAAAAAAAAATTTGGATTTTTTCTAAGTACAAAATCGAGAGAGGCTAAAAATCACCTCTTTTTCATTTTCTCGATCAGACACTTAGAAAAAAAACGGGAAAAAAAAATTTGGATTTTTTCTAAGTACAAAATCGAGAGTGGCTAAAAATCACCTCTTTTTCCTTCTCTCGATCAGACACTTAGAAAAAAAACGGAAAAAAAAAAAAAAAAAATTGGATTTTTTCTAAGTACAAAATCGAGAGAGGCTAAAAATCACCTCTTTTTCCTTCTCTCGATCAGACACTTAGAAAAAAAACGGAAAAAAAAAAAAAAAAAATTTGGATTTTTTCTAAGTACAAAATCGAGAGTGGCTAAAAATCACCTCTTTTTCCTTCTCTCGATCAGACACTTAGAAAAAAAACGGAAAAAAAAAAAATAAAAAATTTGGATTTTTTCTAAGTACAAAATCGAGAGAGGCTAAAAATCACCTCTTTTTCCTTCTCTCGATCAGACACTTAGAAAAAAAACGGAAAAAAAAAAAAAAAAAATTTGGATTTTTTCTAAGTACAAAATCGAGAGAGGCTAAAAATCACCTCTTTTTCCTTCTCTCGATCAGACACTTAGAAAAAAAACGGAAAAAAAAATAAAAAAAATTTGGATTTTTTCTAAGTACAAAATCGAGAGTGGCTAAAAATCACCTCTTTTTCCTTCTCTCGATCAGACACTTAGAAAAAAAAATGAAAAAAAAAAAAAAAAAATTTGATTTTTTCTAAGTACAAAATCGAGAGAGGCAAAAATCACCTCTTTTTCCTTCTCTCGATCAGACACTTAGAAAAAAAACGGAAAAAAAAAATTTGGATTTTTTCTAAGTACAAAATCGAGAGTGGCTAAAAATCACCTCTTTTTCCTTCTCTCGATCAGACACTTAGAAAAAAAACGGAAAAAAAAAAAAAAAAAATTTGGATTTTTTCTAAGTACAAAATCGAGAGAGGCTAAAAATCACCTCTTTTTCCTTCTCTCGATCAGACACTTAGAAAAAAAACGGAAAAAAAAAAAAAAAAAATTTGGATTTTTTCTAAGTACAAAATCGAGAGAGGCTAAAAATCACCTCTTTTTCCTTCTCTCGATCAGACACTTCGAAAAAAAACGGAAAAAAAAAAAAAAAAATTTGGATTTTTTCTAAGTACAAAATCGAGAGTGGCTAAAAATCACCTCTTTTTCCTTCTCTCGATCAGACACTTAAAAAAAAAATTAAAAAAAAAAAAAAAAATTTGATTTTTTCTAAGTACAAAATCGAGAGTGGCTAAAAATCACCTCTTTTTCCTTCTCTCGATCAGACACTTAGAAAAAAAACAGAAAAAAAAAAAAAAAAATTTGGATTTTTTCTAAGTACAAAATCGAGAGTGGCTAAAAATCACCTCTTTTTCCTTCTCTCGATCAGACACTTAGAAAAAAAAATGAAAAAAAAAAAAAAAAATTGGATTTTTTCTAAGTACAAAATCGAGAGAGGCTAAAAATCACCTCTTTTTCCTTCTCTCGATCAGACACTTAGAAAAAAAACGGAAAAAAAAAAAAAAAAATTTGGATTTTTTCTAAGTACAAAATCGAGAGAGGCTAAAAATCACCTCTTTTTCCTTCTCTCGATCAGACACTTAGAAAAAAAACGGAAAAAAAAAAAAAAAATTTGGATTTTTTCTAAGTACAAAATCGAGAGTGGCTAAAAATCACCTCTTTTTCCTTCTCTCGATCAGACACTTAGAAAAAAAAATGAAAAAAAAAAAAAAAAATTGGATTTTTTCTAAGTACAAAATCGAGAGAGGCTAAAAATCACCTCTTTTTCCTTCTCTCGATCAGACACTTAGAAAAAAAACGGAAAAAAAAAATTTGGATTTTTTCTAAGTACAAAATCGAGAGTGGCTAAAAATCACCTCTTTTTCCTTCTCTCGATCAGACACTTAGAAAAAAAACGGAAAAAAAAAAAAAAAAAATTTGGATTTTTTCTAAGTACAAAATCGAGAGAGGCTAAAAATCACCTCTTTTTCCTTCTCTCGATCAGACACTTAGAAAAAAAACGGAAAAAAAAAAAAAAAAATTTGGATTTTTTCTAAGTACAAAATCGAGAGTGGCTAAAAATCACCTCTTTTTCCTTCTCTCGATCAGACACTTAGAAAAAAAACGGAAAAAAAAAAAAAAAAATTTGGATTTTTTCTAAGTACAAAATCGAGAGTGGCTAAAAATCACCTCTTTTTCCTTCTCTCGATCAGACACTTAAAAAAAAAATGAAAAAAAAAAAAAAAAATTGGATTTTTTCTAAGTACAAAATCGAGAGTGGCTAAAAATCACCTCTTTTTCCTTCTCTCGATCAGACACTTAGAAAAAAAACAGAAAAAAAAAAAAAAAAAATTGGATTTTTTCTAAGTACAAAATCGAGAGTGGCTAAAAATCACCTCTTTTTCCTTCTCTCGATCAGACACTTAGAAAAAAAATGAAAAAAAAAAAAAAAAATTGGATTTTTTCTAAGTACAAAATCGAGAGAGGCTAAAAATCACCTCTTTTTCCTTCTCTCGATCAGACACTTAGAAAAAAAACGGAAAAAAAAAAAAAAAAATTTGGATTTTTTGTAAGTACAAAATCGAGAGTGGCTAAAAATCACCTCTTTTTCCTTCTCTCGATCAGACACTTAGAAAAAAAACGGAAAAAAAAAAAAAAAAATTTGGATTTTTTCTAAGTACAAAATCGAGAGAGGCTAAAAATCACCTCTTTTTCATTTTCTCGATCAGACACTTAGAAAAAAAACGGGAAAAAAAAATGTGGATTTTTTCTAAGTACAAAATCGAGAGTGGCTAAAAATCACCTCTTTTTCCTTCTCTCGATCAGACACTTAGAAAAAAAACGGAAAAAAAAAAAAAAAAAATTGGATTTTTTCTAAGTACAAAATCGAGAGAGGCTAAAAATCACCTCTTTTTCCTTCTCTCGATCAGACACTTAGAAAAAAAACGGAAAAAAAAAAAAAAAAAATTTGGATTTTTTCTAAGTACAAAATCGAGAGTGGCTAAAAATCACCTCTTTTTCCTTCTCTCGATCAGACACTTAGAAAAAAAACGGAAAAAAAAAAAAAAAAAATTTGGATTTTTTCTAAGTACAAAATCGAGAGTGGCTAAAAATCACCTCTTTTTCCTTCTCTCGATCAGACACTTAGAAAAAAAACGGAAAAAAAAAAAAAAAAAATTTGGATTTTTTCTAAGTACAAAATCGAGAGAGGCTAAAAATCACCTCTTTTTCATTTTCTCGATCAGACACTTAGAAAAAAAACGGGAAAAAAAAATTTGGATTTTTTCTAAGTACAAAATCGAGAGTGGCTAAAAATCACCTCTTTTTCCTTCTCTCGATCAGACACTTAGAAAAAAAACGGAAAAAAAAAAAAAAAAAATTGGATTTTTTCTAAGTACAAAATCGAGAGAGGCTAAAAATCACCTCTTTTTCCTTCTCTCGATCAGACACTTAGAAAAAAAACGGAAAAAAAAAAAAAAAAAATTGGATTTTTTCTAAGTACAAAATCGAGAGTGGCTAAAAATCACCTCTTTTTCCTTCTCTCGATCAGACACTTAGAAAAAAAACGGAAAAAAAAAAAAAAAAAATTTGGATTTTTTCTAAGTACAAAATCGAGAGTGGCTAAAAATCACCTCTTTTTCCTTCTCTCGATCAGACACTTAGAAAAAAAACGGAAAAAAAAAAAAAAAAAATTTGGATTTTTTCTAAGTACAAAATCGAGAGTGGCTAAAAATCACCTCTTTTTCCTTCTCTCGATCAGACACTTAGAAAAAAAACGGAAAAAAAAAAAAAAAAAATTTGGATTTTTTCTAAGTACAAAATCGAGAGTGGCTAAAAATCACCTCTTTTTCCTTCTCTCGATCAGACACTTAGAAAAAAAACAGAAAAAAAAAAAAAAAAATTTGGATTTTTTCTAAGTACAAAATCGAGAGAGGCTAAAAATCACCTCTTTTTCCTTCTCTCGATCAGACACTTAGAAAAAAAACGGAAAAAAAAAAAAAAAAAATTTGGATTTTTTCTAAGTACAAAATCGAGAGAGGCTAAAAATCACCTCTTTTTCCTTCTCTCGATCAGACACTTAGAAAAAAAACGGAAAAAAAAAAAAAAAAAATTTGGATTTTTTCTAAGTACAAAATCGAGAGAGGCTAAAAATCACCTCTTTTTCCTTCTCTCGATCAGACACTTAGAAAAAAAACGGGAAAAAAAATTAAAAAAAATTGGATTTTTTCTAAGTACAAAATCGAGAGTGGCTAAAAATCACCTCTTTTTCCTTCTCTCGATCAGACACTTAGAAAAAAAAATGAAAAAAAAAAATAAAAAATTTGATTTTTTCTAAGTACAAAATCGAGAGAGGCAAAAATCACCTCTTTTTCCTTCTCTCGATCAGACACTTAGAAAAAAAAATGGAAAAAAAAAAAAAAAAAATTTGGATTTTTTCTAAGTACAAAATCGAGAGTGGCTAAAAATCACCTCTTTTTCCTTCTCTCGATCAGACACTTAGAAAAAAAACGGAAAAAAAAAAAAAAATTTGGATTTTTTCTAAGTACAAAATCGAGAGAGGCTAAAAATCACCTCTTTTTCCTTTTCTCGATCAGACACTTAGAAAAAAAACGGAAAAAAAAAAAAATAAAATTTGGATTTTTTCTAAGTACAAAATCGAGAGAGGCTAAAAATCACCTCTTTTTCCTTCTCTCGATCAGACACTTAGAAAAAAAACGGAAAAAAAAAAAAAAAAAAATTGGATTTTTTCTAAGTACAAAATCGAGAGAGGCTAAAAATCACCTCTTTTTCCTTCTCTCGATCAGACACTTAGAAAGAAAACGGAAAAAAAAAAAAAAAAAAATTGGATTTTTTCTAAGTACAAAATCGAGAGTGGCTAAAAATCACCTCTTTTTCCTTCTCTCGATCAGACACTTAGAAAAAAAACGGAAAAAAAAAAAAAAAAAAATTGGATTTTTTCTAAGTACAAAATCGAGAGTGGCTAAAAATCACCTCTTTTTCCTTTTCTCGATCAGACACTTAGAAAAAAAACGGAAAAAAAAAATTAAAAAAATTGGATTTTTTCTAAGTAAAAAATCGAGAGAGGCTAAAAATCACCTCTTTTTCCTTCTCTCGATCAGACACTTAGAAAAAAAACGGAAAAAAAAAAAAAAAAAATTTGGATTTTTTCTAAGTACAAAATCGAGAGTGGCTAAAAATCACCTCTTTTTCCTTCTCTCGATCAGACACTTAGAAAAAAAAATGAAAAAAAAAAATAAAAAATTTGATTTTTTCTAAGTACAAAATCGAGAGAGGCAAAAATCACCTCTTTTTCCTTCTCTCGATCAGACACTTAGAAAAAAAAATGGAAAAAAAAAAAAAAAAAATTTGGATTTTTTCTAAGTACAAAATCGAGAGTGGCTAAAAATCACCTCTTTTTCCTTCTCTCGATCAGACACTTAGAAAAAAAACGGAAAAAAAAAAAAAAAATTTGGATTTTTTCTAAGTACAAAATCGAGAGAGGCTAAAAATCACCTCTTTTTCCTTTTCTCGATCAGACACTTAGAAAAAAAACGGAAAAAAAAAAAAATAAAATTTGGATTTTTTCTAAGTACAAAATCGAGAGAGGCTAAAAATCACCTCTTTTTCCTTCTCTCGATCAGACACTTAGAAAAAAAACGGAAAAAAAAAAAAAAAAAAATTGGATTTTTTCTAAGTACAAAATCGAGAGAGGCTAAAAATCACCTCTTTTTCCTTCTCTCGATCAGACACTTAGAAAGAAAACGGAAAAAAAAAAAAAAAAAAATTGGATTTTTTCTAAGTACAAAATCGAGAGTGGCTAAAAATCACCTCTTTTTCCTTCTCTCGATCAGACACTTAGAAAAAAAACGGAAAAAAAAAAAAAAAAAAATTGGATTTTTTCTAAGTACAAAATCGAGAGTGGCTAAAAATCACCTCTTTTTCCTTTTCTCGATCAGACACTTAGAAAAAAAACGGAAAAAAAAAAATAAAAAAATTGGATTTTTTCTAAGTAAAAAATCGAGAGAGGCTAAAAATCACCTCTTTTTCCTTCTCTCGATCAGACACTTAGAAAAAAAACGGAAAAAAAAAAAAAAAAAATTTGGATTTTTTCTAAGTACAAAATCGAGAGTGGCTAAAAATCACCTCTTTTTCCTTCTCTCGATCAGACACTTAGAAAAAAAAATGAAAAAAAAAAAAAAAAAATTGGATTTTTTCTAAGTACAAAATCGAGAGAGGCTAAAAATCACCTCTTTTTCCTTCTCTCGATCAGACACTTAGAAAAAAAACGGAAAAAAAAAAAAAAAAAATTTGGATTTTTTCTAAGTACAAAATCGAGAGAGGCTAAAAATCACCTCTTTTTCCTTCTCTCGATCAGACACTTAGAAAAAAAAACGGAAAAAAAAAAAAAAAAAATTTGGATTTTTTCTAAGTACAAAATCGAGAGTGGCTAAAAATCACCTCTTTTTCCTTCTCTCGATCAGACACTTAGAAAAAAAACGGAAAAAAAAAAAAAAAATTTGGATTTTTTCTAAGTACAAAATCGAGAGACGCTAAAAATCACCTCTTTTTCCTTTTCTCGATCAGACACTTAGAAAAAAAACGGAAAAAAAAAAAAAAAAAATTTGGATTTTTTCTAAGTACAAAATCGAGAGTGGCTAAAAATCACCTCTTTTTCCTTCTCTCGATCAGACACTTAGAAAAAAAACGGAAAAAAAAAAAAAAAAATTTGGATTTTTTCTAAGTACAAAATCGAGAGTGGCTAAAAATCACCTCTTTTTCCTTCTCTCGATCAGACACTTAGAAAAAAAAATGAAAAAAAAAAAAAAAAAATTGGATTTTTTCTAAGTACAAAATCGAGAGAGGCTAAAAATCACCTCTTTTTCCTTCTCTCGATCAGACACTTAGAAAAAAAACGGAAAAAAAAAAAAAAAAAATTTGGATTTTTTCTAAGTACAAAATCGAGAGTGGCTAA
The DNA here is from genome assembly GCF_033978785.1 of Entelurus aequoreus. NCBI lineage: Eukaryota > Metazoa > Chordata > Actinopteri > Syngnathiformes > Syngnathidae > Entelurus > Entelurus aequoreus. The sequence goes on from NC_084752.1 coordinate 582,339, forward strand.
AAATCACCTCTTTTTCCTTCTCTCGATCAGACACTTAGAAAAAAAACGGAAAAAAAAAAAAAAAAAATTTGGATTTTTTCTAAGTACAAAATCGAGAGTGGCTAAAAATCACCTCTTTTTCCTTCTCTCGATCAGACACTTAGAAAAAAAAATGAAAAAAAAAAAAAAAAAAATTGGATTTTTTCTAAGTACAAAATCGAGAGTGGCTAAAAATCACCTCTTTTTCCTTCTCTCGATCAGACACTTAGAAAAAAAACGGAAAAAAAAAAAAAAAAAAATTGGATTTTTTCTAAGTACAAAATCGAGAGTGGCTAAAAATCACCTCTTTTTCCTTTTCTCGATCAGACACTTAGAAAAAAAACGGAAAAAAAAAAATAAAAAAATTGGATTTTTTCTAAGTACAAAATCGAGAGAGGCTAAAAATCACCTCTTTTTCCTTCTCTCGATCAGACACTTAGAAAAAAAACGGGAAAAAAAAAAAAAAAAATTTGGATTTTTTCTAAATACAAAATCGAGAGTGGCTAAAAATCACCTCTTTTTCCTTCTCTCGATCAGACACTTAGAAAAAAAAATGAAAAAAAAAAAAAAAAAATTAGATTTTTTCTAAGTACAAAATCGAGAGAGGCAAAAATCACCTTTTTTTCCTTCTCTCGATCAGACACTTAGAAAAAAAAATGAAAAAAAAAAAAAAAAATTGGATTTTTTCTAAGTACAAAATCGAGAGAGGCTAAAAATCACCTCTTTTTCCTTCTCTCGATCAGACACTTAGAAAAAAAACGGAAAAAAAAAAAAAAAAATTTGGATTTTTTCTAAGTACAAAATCGAGAGAGGCTAAAAATCACCTCTTTTTCCTTCTCTCGATCAGACACTTAGAAAAAAAACGGAAAAAAAAAAAAAAAAATTTGGATTTTTTCTAAGTACAAAATCGAGAGTGGCTAAAAATCACCTCTTTTTCCTTCTCTCGATCAGACACTTAGAAAAAAAAATGAAAAAAAAAAAAAAAAAATTGGATTTTTTCTAAGTACAAAATCGAGAGAGGCTAAAAATCACCTCTTTTTCCTTCTCTCGATCAGACACTTAGAAAAAAAACGGAAAAAAAAAAATTTGGATTTTTTCTAAGTACAAAATCGAGAGTGGCTAAAAATCACCTCTTTTTCCTTCTCTCGATCAGACACTTAGAAAAAAAACGGAAAAAAAAAAAAAAAAAATTTGGATTTTTTCTAAGTACAAAATCGAGAGAGGCTAAAAATCACCTCTTTTTCCTTCTCTCGATCAGACACTTAGAAAAAAAACGGAAAAAAAAAAAAAAAAATTTGGATTTTTTCTAAGTACAAAATCGAGAGTGGCTAAAAATCACCTCTTTTTCCTTCTCTCGATCAGACACTTAGAAAAAAAACGGAAAAAAAAAAAAAAAAATTTGGATTTTTTCTAAGTACAAAATCGAGAGTGGCTAAAAATCACCTCTTTTTCCTTCTCTCGATCAGACACTTAAAAAAAAATGAAAAAAAAAAAAAAAAAATTGGATTTTTTCTAAGTACAAAATCGAGAGTGGCTAAAAATCACCTCTTTTTCCTTCTCTCGATCAGACACTTAGAAAAAAAACAGAAAAAAAAAAAAAAAAAATTGGATTTTTTCTAAGTACAAAATCGAGAGTGGCTAAAAATCACCTCTTTTTCCTTCTCTCGATCAGACACTTAGAAAAAAAATGAAAAAAAAAAAAAAAAAATTGGATTTTTTCTAAGTACAAAATCGAGAGAGGCTAAAAATCACCTCTTTTTCCTTCTCTCGATCAGACACTTAGAAAAAAAACGGAAAAAAAAAAAAAAAATTTGGATTTTTTGTAAGTACAAAATCGAGAGTGGCTAAAAATCACCTCTTTTTCCTTCTCTCGATCAGACACTTAGAAAAAAAACGGAAAAAAAAAAAAAAAAAAATTTGGATTTTTTCTAAGTACAAAATCGAGAGAGGCTAAAAATCACCTCTTTTTCATTTTCTCGATCAGACACTTAGAAAAAAAACGGGAAAAAAAAATTTGGATTTTTTCTAAGTACAAAATCGAGAGTGGCTAAAAATCACCTCTTTTTCCTTCTCTCGATCAGACACTTAGAAAAAAAACGGAAAAAAAAAAAAAAAAAATTGGATTTTTTCTAAGTACAAAATCGAGAGAGGCTAAAAATCACCTCTTTTTCCTTCTCTCGATCAGACACTTAGAAAAAAAACGGAAAAAAAAAAAAAAAAAATTTGGATTTTTTCTAAGTACAAAATCGAGAGTGGCTAAAAATCACCTCTTTTTCCTTCTCTCGATCAGACACTTAGAAAAAAAACGGAAAAAAAAAAAAAAAAAATTTGGATTTTTTCTAAGTACAAAATCGAGAGTGGCTAAAAATCACCTCTTTTTCCTTCTCTCGATCAGACACTTAAAAAAAAAACGGAAAAAAAAAAAAAAAAATTTGGATTTTTTCTAAGTACAAAATCGAGAGAGGCTAAAAATCACCTCTTTTTCCTTCTCTCGATCAGACACTTAGAAAAAAAACGGAAAAAAAAAAAAAAAAATTTGGATTTTTTCTAAGTACAAAATCGAGAGTGGCTAAAAATCACCTCTTTTTCCTTCTCTCGATCAGACACTTAGAAAAAAAACGGAAAAAAAAAAAAAAAAAATTTGGATTTTTTCTAAGTACAAAATCGAGAGTGGCTAAAAATCACCTCTTTTTCCTTCTCTCGATCAGACACTTAGAAAAAAAACAGAAAAAAAAAAAAAAAAATTTGGATTTTTTCTAAGTACAAAATAGAGAGAGGCTAAAAATCACCTCTTTTTCCTTCTCTCGATCAGACACTTAGAAAAAAAACGGAAAAAAAAAAAAAAAAAAATTTGGATTTTTTGTAAGTACAAAATCGAGAGTGGCTAAAAATCACCTCTTTTTCCTTCTCTCGATCAGACACTTAGAAAAAAAATGAAAAAAAAAAAAAAAAAATTGGATTTTTTCTAAGTACAAAATCGAGAGAGGCTAAAAATCACCTATTTTTCCTTCTCTCGATCAGACACTTAGAAAAAAAACGGAAAAAAAAAAAAAAAAATTTGGATTTTTTGTAAGTACAAAATCGAGAGTGGCTAAAAATCACCTCTTTTTCCTTCTCTCGATCAGACACTTAGAAAAAAAACGGAAAAAAAAAAAAAAAAAATTGGATTTTTTCTAAGTACAAAATCGAGAGAGGCTAAAAATCACCTCTTTTTCCTTCTCTCGATCAGACACTTAGAAAAAAAACGGAAAAAAAAAAAAAAAAATTTTGGATTTTTTCTAAGTACAAAATCGAGAGTGGCTAAAAATCACCTCTTTTTCCTTCTCTCGATCAGACACTTAGAAAAAAAACGGAAAAAAAAAAAATAAAAAATTTGGATTTTTTCTAAGTACAAAATCGAGAGAGGCTAAAAATCACCTCTTTTTCCTTCTCTCGATCAGACACTTAGAAAAAAAACGGAAAAAAAAAAAAAAAAAATTTGGATTTTTTCTAAGTACAAAATCGAGAGAGGCTAAAAATCACCTCTTTTTCCTTCTCTCGATCAGACACTTAGAAAAAAAACGGGAAAAAAAATAAAAAAAATTTGGATTTTTTCTAAGTACAAAATCGAGAGTGGCTAAAAATCACCTCTTTTTCCTTCTCTCGATCAGACACTTAGAAAAAAAAATGAAAAAAAAAAAAAAAAAATTTGATTTTTTCTAAGTACAAAATCGAGAGAGGCAAAAATCACCTCTTTTTCCTTCTCTCGATCAGACACTTAGAAAAAAAACGGAAAAAAAAAATTTGGATTTTTTCTAAGTACAAAATCGAGAGTGGCTAAAAATCACCTCTTTTTCCTTCTCTCGATCAGACACTTAGAAAAAAAACGGAAAAAAAAAAAAAAAAAATTTGGATTTTTTCTAAGTACAAAATCGAGAGAGGCTAAAAATCACCTCTTTTTCCTTCTCTCGATCAGACACTTAGAAAAAAAACGGAAAAAAAAAAAAAAAAAAATTGGATTTTTTCTAAGTACAAAATCGAGAGTGGCTAAAAATCACCTCTTTTTCCTTCTCTCGATCAGACACTTCGAAAAAAAACGGAAAAAAAAAAAAAAAAATTTGGATTTTTTCTAAGTACAAAATCGAGAGTGGCTAAAAATCACCTCTTTTTCCTTCTCTCGATCAGACACTTAAAAAAAAAATGAAAAAAAAAAAAAAAAAATTGGATTTTTTCTAAGTACAAAATCGAGAGAGGCTAAAAATCACCTCTTTTTCCTTCTCTCGATCAGACACTTAGAAAAAAAACGGAAAAAAAAAAAAAAAAATTTGGATTTTTTCTAAGTACAAAATCGAGAGAGGCTAAAAATCACCTCTTTTTCCTTCTCTCGATCAGACACTTAGAAAAAAAACGGAAAAAAAAAAAAAAAAATTTGGATTTTTTCTAAGTACAAAATCGAGAGTGGCTAAAAATCACCTCTTTTTCCTTCTCTCGATCAGACACTTAGAAAAAAAAATGAAAAAAAAAAAAAAAAAATTGGATTTTTTCTAAGTACAAAATCGAGAGAGGCTAAAAATCACCTCTTTTTCCTTCTCTCGATCAGACACTTAGAAAAAAAACGGAAAAAAAAAATTTGGATTTTTTCTAAGTACAAAATCGAGAGTGGCTAAAAATCACCTCTTTTTCCTTCTCTCGATCAGACACTTAGAAAAAAAACGGAAAAAAAAAAAAAAAAAATTTGGATTTTTTCTAAGTACAAAATCGAGAGTGGCTAAAAATCACCTCTTTTTCCTTCTCTCGATCAGACACTTAAAAAAAAAATGAAAAAAAAAAAAAAAAAATTGGATTTTTTCTAAGTACAAAATCGAGAGTGGCTAAAAATCACCTCTTTTTCCTTCTCTCGATCAGACACTTAGAAAAAAAACAGAAAAAAAAAAAAAAAAAATTGGATTTTTTCTAAGTACAAAATCGAGAGTGGCTAAAAATCACCTCTTTTTCCTTCTCTCGATCAGACACTTAGAAAAAAAATGAAAAAAAAAAAAAAAAATTGGATTTTTTCTAAGTACAAAATCGAGAGAGGCTAAAAATCACCTCTTTTTCCTTCTCTCGATCAGACACTTAGAAAAAAAACGGAAAAAAAAAAAAAAAAATTTGGATTTTTTGTAAGTACAAAATCGAGAGTGGCTAAAAATCACCTCTTTTTCCTTCTCTCGATCAGACACTTAGAAAAAAAACGGAAAAAAAAAAAAAAAAAATTTGGATTTTTTCTAAGTACAAAATCGAGAGAGGCTAAAAATCACCTCTTTTTCATTTTCTCGATCAGACACTTAGAAAAAAAACGGGAAAAAAAAATTTGGATTTTTTCTAAGTACAAAATCGAGAGTGGCTAAAAATCACCTCTTTTTCCTTCTCTCGATCAGACACTTAGAAAAAAAACGGAAAAAAAAAAAAAAAAAATTGGATTTTTTCTAAGTACAAAATCGAGAGAGGCTAAAAATCACCTCTTTTTCCTTCTCTCGATCAGACACTTAGAAAAAAAATGAAAAAAAAAAAAAAAAATTGGATTTTTTCTAAGTACAAAATCGAGAGAGGCTAAAAATCACCTCTTTTTCCTTCTCTCGATCAGACACTTAGAAAAAAAACGGAAAAAAAAAAAAAAAAATTTTGGATTTTTTCTAAGTACAAAATCGAGAGTGGCTAAAAATCACCTCTTTTTCCTTCTCTCGATCAGACACTTAGAAAAAAAACGGAAAAAAAAAAAATAAAAAATTTGGATTTTTTCTAAGTACAAAATCGAGAGAGGCTAAAAATCACCTCTTTTTCCTTCTCTCGATCAGACACTTAGAAAAAAAACGGAAAAAAAAAAAAAAAAATTTGGATTTTTTCTAAGTACAAAATCGAGAGAGGCTAAAAATCACCTCTTTTTCCTTCTCTCGATCAGACACTTAGAAAAAAAACGGGAAAAAAAATAAAAAAAATTTGGATTTTTTCTAAGTACAAAATCGAGAGTGGCTAAAAATCACCTCTTTTTCCTTCTCTCGATCAGACACTTAGAAAAAAAAATGAAAAAAAAAAAAAAAAAATTTGATTTTTTCTAAGTACAAAATCGAGAGAGGCAAAAATCACCTCTTTTTCCTTCTCTCGATCAGACACTTAGAAAAAAAACGGAAAAAAAAAAATTTGGATTTTTTCTAAGTACAAAATCGAGAGTGGCTAAAAATCACCTCTTTTTCCTTCTCTCGATCAGACACTTAGAAAAAAAACGGAAAAAAAAAAAAAAAAAATTTGGATTTTTTCTAAGTACAAAATCGAGAGAGGCTAAAAATCACCTCTTTTTCCTTCTCTCGATCAGACACTTAGAAAAAAAACGGAAAAAAAAAAAAAAAAAAATTGGATTTTTTCTAAGTACAAAATCGAGAGTGGCTAAAAATCACCTCTTTTTCCTTCTCTCGATCAGACACTTCGAAAAAAAACGGAAAAAAAAAAAAAAAAATTTGGATTTTTTCTAAGTACAAAATCGAGAGTGGCTAAAAATCACCTCTTTTTCCTTCTCTCGATCAGACACTTAAAAAAAAAATGAAAAAAAAAAAAAAAAAATTGGATTTTTTCTAAGTACAAAATCGAGAGAGGCTAAAAATCACCTCTTTTTCCTTCTCTCGATCAGACACTTAGAAAAAAAACGGAAAAAAAAAAAAAAAAATTTGGATTTTTTCTAAGTACAAAATCGAGAGAGGCTAAAAATCACCTCTTTTTCCTTCTCTCGATCAGACACTTAGAAAAAAAACGGAAAAAAAAAAAAAAAAATTTGGATTTTTTCTAAGTACAAAATCGAGAGTGGCTAAAAATCACCTCTTTTTCCTTCTCTCGATCAGACACTTAGAAAAAAAAATGAAAAAAAAAAAAAAAAAATTGGATTTTTTCTAAGTACAAAATCGAGAGAGGCTAAAAATCACCTCTTTTTCCTTCTCTCGATCAGACACTTAGAAAAAAAACGGAAAAAAAAAATTTGGATTTTTTCTAAGTACAAAATCGAGAGTGGCTAAAAATCACCTCTTTTTCCTTCTCTCGATCAGACACTTAGAAAAAAAACGGAAAAAAAAAAAAAAAAAATTTGGATTTTTTCTAAGTACAAAATCGAGAGTGGCTAAAAATCACCTCTTTTTCCTTCTCTCGATCAGACACTTAAAAAAAAAATGAAAAAAAAAAAAAAAAAATTGGATTTTTTCTAAGTACAAAATCGAGAGTGGCTAAAAATCACCTCTTTTTCCTTCTCTCGATCAGACACTTAGAAAAAAAACAGAAAAAAAAAAAAAAAAAATTGGATTTTTTCTAAGTACAAAATCGAGAGTGGCTAAAAATCACCTCTTTTTCCTTCTCTCGATCAGACACTTAGAAAAAAAATGAAAAAAAAAAAAAAAAATTGGATTTTTTCTAAGTACAAAATCGAGAGAGGCTAAAAATCACCTCTTTTTCCTTCTCTCGATCAGACACTTAGAAAAAAAACGGAAAAAAAAAAAAAAAAATTTGGATTTTTTGTAAGTACAAAATCGAGAGTGGCTAAAAATCACCTCTTTTTCCTTCTCTCGATCAGACACTTAGAAAAAAAACGGAAAAAAAAAAAAAAAAAATTTGGATTTTTTCTAAGTACAAAATCGAGAGAGGCTAAAAATCACCTCTTTTTCATTTTCTCGATCAGACACTTAGAAAAAAAACGGGAAAAAAAAATTTGGATTTTTTCTAAGTACAAAATCGAGAGTGGCTAAAAATCACCTCTTTTTCCTTCTCTCGATCAGACACTTAGAAAAAAAACGGAAAAAAAAAAAAAAAAAATTGGATTTTTTCTAAGTACAAAATCGAGAGAGGCTAAAAATCACCTCTTTTTCCTTCTCTCGATCAGACACTTAGAAAAAAAATGAAAAAAAAAAAAAAAAATTGGATTTTTTCTAAGTACAAAATCGAGAGAGGCTAAAAATCACCTCTTTTTCCTTCTCTCGATCAGACACTTAGAAAAAAAACGGAAAAAAAAAAAAAAAAATTTGGATTTTTTGTAAGTACAAAATCGAGAGTGGCTAAAAATCACCTCTTTTTCCTTCTCTCGATCAGACACTTAGAAAAAAAACGGAAAAAAAAAAAAAAAAAATTTGGATTTTTTCTAAGTACAAAATCGAGAGAGGCTAAAAATCACCTCTTTTTCATTTTCTCGATCAGACACTTAGAAAAAAAACGGGAAAAAAAAATTTGGATTTTTTCTAAGTACAAAATCGAGAGTGGCTAAAAATCACCTCTTTTTCCTTCTCTCGATCAGACACTTAGAAAAAAAACGGAAAAAAAAAAAAAAAAAATTGGATTTTTTCTAAGTACAAAATCGAGAGAGGCTAAAAATCACCTCTTTTTCCTTCTCTCGATCAGACACTTAGAAAAAAAACGGAAAAAAAAAAAAAAAAAATTTGGATTTTTTCTAAGTACAAAATCGAGAGTGGCTAAAAATCACCTCTTTTTCCTTCTCTCGATCAGACACTTAGAAAAAAAACGGAAAAAAAAAAAAAAAAAATTTGGATTTTTTCTAAGTACAAAATCGAGAGTGGCTAAAAATCACCTCTTTTTCCTTCTCTCGATCAGACACTTAGAAAAAAAACGGAAAAAAAAAAAAAAAAAATTGGATTTTTTCTAAGTACAAAATCGAGAGAGGCTAAAAATCACCTCTTTTTCCTTCTCTCGATCAGACACTTAGAAAAAAAACGGAAAAAAAAAAAAAAAAAATTTGGATTTTTTCTAAGTACAAAATCGAGAGTGGCTAAAAATCACCTCTTTTTCCTTCTCTCGATCAGACACTTAGAAAAAAAACGGAAAAAAAAAAAAAAAAAATTTGGATTTTTTCTAAGTACAAAATCGAGAGTGGCTAAAAATCACCTCTTTTTCCTTCTCTCGATCAGACACTTAGAAAAAAAACAGAAAAAAAAAAAAAAAAAATTTGGATTTTTTCTAAGTACAAAATAGAGAGAGGCTAAAAATCACCTCTTTTTCCTTCTCTCGATCAGACACTTAGAAAAAAAACGGAAAAAAAAAAAAAAAAAATTTGGATTTTTTGTAAGTACAAAATCGAGAGTGGCTAAAAATCACCTCTTTTTCCTTCTCTCGATCAGACACTTAGAAAAAAAATGAAAAAAAAAAAAAAAAATTGGATTTTTTCTAAGTACAAAATCGAGAGAGGCTAAAAATCACCTCTTTTTCCTTCTCTCGATCAGACACTTAGAAAAAAAACGGAAAAAAAAAAAAAAAAATTTGGATTTTTTGTAAGTACAAAATCGAGAGTGGCTAAAAATCACCTCTTTTTCCTTCTCTCGATCAGACACTTAGAAAAAAAACGGAAAAAAAAAAAAAAAAAATTGGATTTTTTCTAAGTACAAAATCGAGAGAGGCTAAAAATCACCTCTTTTTCCTTCTCTCGATCAGACACTTAGAAAAAAAACGGAAAAAAAAAAAAAAAAAATTTGGATTTTTTCTAAGTACAAAATCGAGAGTGGCTAAAAATCACCTCTTTTTCCTTCTCTCGATCAGACACTTAGAAAAAAAACGGAAAAAAAAAAAAAAAAAAATTTGGATTTTTTCTAAGTACAAAATCGAGAGAGGCTAAAAATCACCTCTTTTTCCTTCTCTCGATCAGACACTTAGAAAAAAAACGGAAAAAAAAAAAAAAAAAATTTGGATTTTTTCTAAGTACAAAATCGAGAGAGGCTAAAAATCACCTCTTTTTCCTTCTCTCGATCAGACACTTAGAAAAAAAACGGAAAAAAAAATAAAAAAAATTTGGATTTTTTCTAAGTACAAAATCGAGAGTGGCTAAAAATCACCTCTTTTTCCTTCTCTCGATCAGACACTTAGAAAAAAAAATGAAAAAAAAAAAAAAAAAATTTGATTTTTTCTAAGTACAAAATCGAGAGAGGCAAAAATCACCTCTTTTTCCTTCTCTCGATCAGACACTTAGAAAAAAAACGGAAAAAAAAAATTTGGATTTTTTCTAAGTACAAAATCGAGAGTGGCTAAAAATCACCTCTTTTTCCTTCTCTCGATCAGACACTTAGAAAAAAAACGGAAAAAAAAAAAAAAAAAATTTGGATTTTTTCTAAGTACAAAATCGAGAGAGGCTAAAAATCACCTCTTTTTCCTTCTCTCGATCAGACACTTAGAAAAAAAACGGAAAAAAAAAAAAAAAAATTGGATTTTTTCTAAGTACAAAATCGAGAGTGGCTAAAAATCACCTCTTTTTCCTTCTCTCGATCAGACACTTAGAAAAAAAACAGAAAAAAAAAAAAAAAAATTTGGATTTTTTCTAAGTACAAAATCGAGAGTGGCTAAAAATCACCTCTTTTTCCTTCTCTCGATCAGACACTTAGAAAAAAAAATGAAAAAAAAAAAAAAAAATTGGATTTTTTCTAAGTACAAAATCGAGAGAGGCTAAAAATCACCTCTTTTTCCTTCTCTCGATCAGACACTTAGAAAAAAAACGGAAAAAAAAAAAAAAAAATTTGGATTTTTTCTAAGTACAAAATCGAGAGAGGCTAAAAATCACCTCTTTTTCCTTCTCTCGATCAGACACTTAGAAAAAAAACGGAAAAAAAAAAAAAAAAATTTGGATTTTTTCTAAGTACAAAATCGAGAGTGGCTAAAAATCACCTCTTTTTCCTTCTCTCGATCAGACACTTAGAAAAAAAAATGAAAAAAAAAAAAAAAAAATTGGATTTTTTCTAAGTACAAAATCGAGAGAGGCTAAAAATCACCTCTTTTTCCTTCTCTCGATCAGACACTTAGAAAAAAAACGGAAAAAAAAAATTTGGATTTTTTCTAAGTACAAAATCGAGAGTGGCTAAAAATCACCTCTTTTTCCTTCTCTCGATCAGACACTTAGAAAAAAAACGGAAAAAAAAAAAAAAAAAATTTGGATTTTTTGTAAGTACAAAATCGAGAGAGGCTAAAAATCACCTCTTTTTCCTTCTCTCGATCAGACACTTAGAAAAAAAACGGAAAAAAAAAAAAAAAAATTTGGATTTTTTCTAAGTACAAAATCGAGAGTGGCTAAAAATCACCTCTTTTTCCTTCTCTCGATCAGACACTTAGAAAAAAAACGGAAAAAAAAAAAAAAAAAATTTGGATTTTTTCTAAGTACAAAATCGAGAGTGGCTAAAAATCACCTCTTTTTCCTTCTCTCGATCAGACACTTAAAAAAAAAATGAAAAAAAAAAAAAAAAAATTGGATTTTTTCTAAGTACAAAATCGAGAGTGGCTAAAAATCACCTCTTTTTCCTTCTCTCGATCAGACACTTAGAAAAAAAACAGAAAAAAAAAAAAAAAAAATTGGATTTTTTCTAAGTACAAAATCGAGAGTGGCTAAAAATCACCTCTTTTTCCTTCTCTCGATCAGACACTTAGAAAAAAAATGAAAAAAAAAAAAAAAAAATTGGATTTTTTCTAAGTACAAAATCGAGAGAGGCTAAAAATCACCTCTTTTTCCTTCTCTCGATCAGACACTTAGAAAAAAAACGGAAAAAAAAAAAAAAAAATTTGGATTTTTTGTAAGTACAAAATCGAGAGTGGCTAAAAATCACCTCTTTTTCCTTCTCTCGATCAGACACTTAGAAAAAAAACGGAAAAAAAAAAAAAAAAAAATTTGGATTTTTTCTAAGTACAAAATCGAGAGAGGCTAAAAATCACCTCTTTTTCATTTTCTCGATCAGACACTTAGAAAAAAAACGGGAAAAAAAAATTTGGATTTTTTCTAAGTACAAAATCGAGAGTGGCTAAAAATCACCTCTTTTTCCTTCTCTCGATCAGACACTTAGAAAAAAAACGGAAAAAAAAAAAAAAAAAATTGGATTTTTTCTAAGTACAAAATCGAGAGAGGCTAAAAATCACCTCTTTTTCCTTCTCTCGATCAGACACTTAGAAAAAAAACGGAAAAAAAAAAAAAAAAAATTTGGATTTTTTCTAAGTACAAAATCGAGAGTGGCTAAAAATCACCTCTTTTTCCTTCTCTCGATCAGACACTTAGAAAAAAAACGGAAAAAAAAAAAAAAAAAATTTGGATTTTTTCTAAGTACAAAATCGAGAGTGGCTAAAAATCACCTCTTTTTCCTTCTCTCGATCAGACACTTAGAAAAAAAACGGAAAAAAAAAAAAAAAAATTTGGATTTTTTCTAAGTACAAAATCGAGAGAGGCTAAAAATCACCTCTTTTTCCTTCTCTCGATCAGACACTTAGAAAAAAAACGGAAAAAAAAAAAAAAAAATTTGGATTTTTTCTAAGTACAAAATCGAGAGTGGCTAAAAATCACCTCTTTTTCCTTCTCTCGATCAGACACTTAGAAAAAAAACGGAAAAAAAAAAAAAAAAAATTTGGATTTTTTCTAAGTACAAAATCGAGAGTGGCTAAAAATCACCTCTTTTTCCTTCTCTCGATCAGACACTTAGAAAAAAAACAGAAAAAAAAAAAAAAAAATTTGGATTTTTTCTAAGTACAAAATCGAGAGAGGCTAAAAATCACCTCTTTTTCCTTCTCTCGATCAGACACTTAGAAAAAAAACGGAAAAAAAAAAAAAAAAAAATTTGGATTTTTTCTAAGTACAAAATCGAGAGAGGCTAAAAATCACCTCTTTTTCCTTCTCTCGATCAGACACTTAGAAAAAAAACGGAAAAAAAAAAAAAAAAAATTTGGATTTTTTCTAAGTACAAAATCGAGAGAGGCTAAAAATCACCTCTTTTTCCTTCTCTCGATCAGACACTTAGAAAAAAAACGGAAAAAAAAATTAAAAAAATTTGGATTTTTTCTAAGTACAAAATCGAGAGTGGCTAAAAATCACCTCTTTTTCCTTCTCTCGATCAGACACTTAGAAAAAAAAATGAAAAAAAAAATAAAAAATTTGATTTTTTTCTAAGTACAAAATCGAGAGAGGCAAAAATCACCTCTTTTTCCTTCTCTCGATCAGACACTTAGAAAAAAAAATGGAAAAAAAAAAAAAAAAAATTTGGATTTTTTCTAAGTACAAAATCGAGAGTGGCTAAAAATCACCTCTTTTTCCTTCTCTCGATCAGACACTTAGAAAAAAAACGGAAAAAAAAAAAAAAATTTGGATTTTTTCTAAGTACAAAATCGAGAGAGGCTAAAAATCACCTCTTTTTCCTTTTCTCGATCAGACACTTAGAAAAAAAAACGGAAAAAAAAAAAAATAAAATTTGGATTTTTTCTAAGTACAAAATCGAGAGAGGCTAAAAATCACCTCTTTTTCCTTCTCTCGATCAGACACTTAGAAAAAAAACGGAAAAAAAAAAAAAAAAATTGGATTTTTTCTAAGTACAAAATCGAGAGAGGCTAAAAATCACCTCTTTTTCCTTCTCTCGATCAGACACTTAGAAAGAAAACGGAAAAAAAAAAAAAAAAAAATTGGATTTTTTCTAAGTACAAAATCGAGAGTGGCTAAAAATCACCTCTTTTTCCTTCTCTCGATCAGACACTTAGAAAAAAAACGGAAAAAAAAAAAAAAAAAATTGGATTTTTTCTAAGTACAAAATCGAGAGTGGCTAAAAATCACCTCTTTTTCCTTTTCTCGATCAGACACTTAGAAAAAAAAACGGAAAAAAAAAATAAAAAAATTGGATTTTTTCTAAGTAAAAAATCGAGAGAGGCTAAAAATCACCTCTTTTTCCTTCTCTCGATCAGACACTTAGAAAAAAAACGGAAAAAAAAAAAAAAAAATTTGGATTTTTTCTAAGTACAAAATCGAGAGTGGCTAAAAATCACCTCTTTTTCCTTCTCTCGATCAGACACTTAGAAAAAAAAATGAAAAAAAAAAAAAAAAAATTGGATTTTTTCTAAGTACAAAATCGAGAGAGGCTAAAAATCACCTCTTTTTCCTTCTCTCGATCAGACACTTAGAAAAAAAACGGAAAAAAAAAAAAAAAAATTTGGATTTTTTCTAAGTACAAAATCGAGAGAGGCTAAAAATCACCTCTTTTTCCTTCTCTCGATCAGACACTTAGAAAAAAAACGGAAAAAAAAAAAAAAAAAATGTGGATTTTTTCTAAGTACAAAATCGAGAGTGGCTAAAAATCACCTCTTTTTCCTTCTCTCGATCAGACACTTAGAAAAAAAACGGAAAAAAAAAAAAAAAATTGGATTTTTTCTAAGTACAAAATCGAGAGAGGCTAAAAATCACCTCTTTTTCCTTTTCTCGATCAGACACTTAGAAAAAAAACGGAAAAAAAAAAAAAAAAAATTTGGATTTTTTCTAAGTACAAAATCGAGAGTGGCTAAAAATCACCTCTTTTTCCTTCTCTCGATCAGACACTTAGAAAAAAAACGGAAAAAAAAAAAAAAAAAATTTGGATTTTTTCTAAGTACAAAATCGAGAGTGGCTAAAAATCACCTCTTTTTCCTTCTCTCGATCAGACACTTAGAAAAAAAAATGAAAAAAAAAAAAAAAAAATTGGATTTTTTCTAAGTACAAAATCGAGAGAGGCTAAAAATCACCTCTTTTTCCTTCTCTCGATCAGACACTTAGAAAAAAAACGGAAAAAAAAAAAAAAAAAAATTGGATTTTTTCTAAGTACAAAATCGAGAGTGGCTAAAAATCACCTCTTTTTCCTTCTCTCGATCAGACACTTAGAAAAAAACGGAAAAAAAAAAAAAAAAAATTTGGATTTTTTCTAAGTACAAAATCGAGAGTGGCTAAAAATCACCTCTTTTTCCTTCTCTCGATCAGGACACTTAGAAAAAAAAATGAACAAAAAAAAAAAAAAAAATTGGATTTTTTCTAAGTACAAAATCGAGAGTGGCTAAAATCACCTCTTTTTCCTTCTCTCGATCAGACACTTAGAAAAAAAACGGAAAAAAAAAAAAAAAAAATTGGATTTTTTCTAAGTACAAAATCGAGAGTGGCTAAAAATCACCTCTTTTTCCTTTTCTCGATCAGACACTTAGAAAAAAAACGAAAAAAAAAATAAAAAAATTGGATTTTTTCTAAGTACAAAATCGAGAGAGGCTAAAAATCACCTCTTTTTCCTTCTCTCGATCAGACACTTAGAAAAAAAACGGGAAAAAAAAAAAAAATTTGGATTTTTTCTAAATACAAAATCGAGAGTGGCTAAAAATCACCTCTTTTTCCTTCTCTCGATCAGACACTTAGAAAAAAAAATGAAAAAAAAAAAAAAAAATTAGATTTTTTTCTAAGTACAAAATCGAGAGAGGCAAAAATCACCTCTTTTTCTTTCTCTCGATCAGACACTAAAAAAAAAAATGGAAAAAAAAAAAAAAAAATTTGGATTTTTTCTAAGTACAAAATCGAGAGTGGCTAAAGAATCACCTCTTTTTCCTTCTCTCGATCAGACACTTAGAAAAAAAAACGGAAAAAAAAAATAAAAAAAATTGGATTTTTCTAAGTACAAAATCGAGAGAGGCTAAAAATCACCTCTTTTTCCTTCTCTCGATCAGACACTTAGAAAAAAAAACGGAAAAAAAAAAAAAAAAAAATTTGGATTTTTTCTAAGTACAAATCGAGAGTGGCTAAAAATCACCTCTTTTTCCTTTTCTCGATCAGACACTTAGAAAAAAAACGGAAAAAAAAAATAAAAAAATTGGATTTTTTCTAAGTACAAAATCGAGAGAGGCTAAAAATCACCTCTTTTTCCTTCTCTCGATCAGACACTTAGAAAAAAAACGGAAAAAAAAAAAAAAAAAATTTGGATTTTTTTCTAAGTACAAAATCGAGAGTGGCTAAAAATCACCTCTTTTTCCTTCTCTCGATCAGACACTTAGAAAAAAAAATGAAAAAAAAAAAAAATAAATTGGATTTTTTCTAAGTACAAAATCGAGAGAGGCTAAAAATCACCTCTTTTTCCTTCTCTCGATCAGACACTTAGAAAAAAACGGAAAAAAAAAAAAAAAAAATTTGGATTTTTTCTAAGTACAAAATCGAGAGTGGCTAAAAATCACCTCTTTTTCCTTCTCTCGATCAGACACTTAGAAAAAAAACGGAAAAAAAAAAAAAAAAAAATTTGGATTTTTTCTAAGTACAAAATCGAGAGAGGCTAAAAATCACCTCTTTTTCCTTTTCTCGATCAGACACTTAGAAAAAAACGGAAAAAAAAAAATAAAAAATTCGGATTTTTTCTAAGTACAAAATCGAGAGAGGCTAAAATCACCTCTTTTTCCTTCTCTCGATCAGACACTTAGAAAAAAAAACGGAAAAAAAAAAAAAAAAATTTGGATTTTTTCTAAGTACAAAATCGAGAGTGGCTAAAAATCACCTCTTTTTCCTTCTCTTGATCAGACACTTAGAAAAAAAACGGAAAAAAAAAAAAATAAAATTTGGATTTTTTCTAAGTACAAAATCGAGAGAGGCTAAAAATCACCTCTTTTTCCTTTTCTCGATCAGACACTTAGAAAAAAAACGGAAAAAAAAAAAAAAATATTTGGATTTTTTCTAAGTACAAAATCGAGAGTGGCTAAAATCACCTCTTTTTCCTTCTCTCGATCAGACACTTAGAAAAAAAACGGAAAAAAAAAAAAAAAAATTGGATTTTTTCTAAGTACAAAATCGAGAGTGCTAAAAATCACCTCTTTTTCCTTCTCTCGATCAGACACTTAGAAAAAAAAAAAGAAAAAAAAAAAAAAAAAATTGATTTTTTCTAAGTACAAAATCGAGAGAGGCTAAAAATCACCTCTTTTTCCTTCTCTCGATCAGACACTTAGAAAAAAAACGGAAAAAAAAAAAAAAAAAATTTGGATTTTTTCTAAGTACAAAATCGAGAGTGGCTAAAAATCACCTCTTTTTCCTTCTCTCGATCAGACACTTAGAAAAAAAAACGGAAAAAAAAAAAAAAAAATTTGGATTTTTTCTAAGTACAAAATCGAGAGTGGCTAAAAATCACCTCTTTTTCCTTCTCTCGATCAGACACTTAGAAAAAAAAATGAAAAAAAAAAAAAAAAATTGGATTTTTTCTAAGTACAAAATCGAGAGAGGCTAAAAATCACCTCTTTTTCCTTCTCTCGATCAGACACTTAGAAAAAAAACGGAAAAAAAATAAAAAAAATTTGGTTTTTTTCTAAGTACAAAATCGAGAGTGGCTAAAAATCACCTCTTTTTCCTTCTCTCGATCAGACACTTAGAAAAAAAATGAAAAAAAAAAAAAAAATTGGATTTTTTCTAAGTACAAAATCGAGAGAGGCTAAAAATCACCTCTTTTTCCTTCTCTCGATCAGACACTTAGAAAAAAAACGGAAAAAAAAAAAAAAAAATTTGGATTTTTTCTAAAGTACAAAATCGAGAGAGGCTAAAAATCACCTCTTTTTTCCTTCTCTCGATCAGACACTTAGAAAAAAACGGAAAAAAAAAAAAAAAAATTTGGATTTTTTCTAAGTACAAAATCGAGAGTGGCTAAAAATCACCTCTCTTTTCCTTCTCTCGATCAGACACTTAGAAAAAAAAACGGAAAAAAAAAAAAAAAAATTTGGATTTTTTCTAAGTACAAAATCGAGAGAGGCTAAAAATCACCTCTTTTTCCTTTTCTCGATCAGACACTTAGAAAAAAAACGGAAAAAAAAAAAAAAAAATTTGGATTTTTTCTAAGTACAAAATCGAGAGTGGCCTAAAAATCACCTCTTTTTGCCTTCTCTCGATCAGACACTTAGAAAAAAAAACGGAAAAAAAAAAAAAAAAATTTGGATTTTTTCTAAGTACCAAATCGAGAGTGGCTAAAAATCACCTCTTTTTCCTTCTCTCGATCAGACACTTAGAAAAAAAAATGAAAAAAAAAAAAAAAAATTGGATTTTTTCTAAGTACAAAATCGAGAGAGGCTAAAATCACCTCTTTTTCCTTCTCTCGATCAGACACTTAGAAAAAAAAACGGAAAAAAAAAAAAAAAAAATTTGGATTTTTTCTAAGTACAAAATCGAGAGTGGCTAAAATCACCTCTTTTTCCTTCTCTCGATCAGACACTTAGAAAAAAAACGAAAAAAAAAAAAAAAAATTTGGATTTTTCCTAAGTACAAAATCGAGAGAGGCTAAAATCACCTCTTTTTCCTTTTCTCGATCAGACACTTAGAAAAAAAACGGAAAAAAAAAAAAAAAAAAATTTGGATTTTTTCTAAGTACAAAATCGAGAGTGGCTAAAAATCACCTCTTTTTCCTTCTCTCGATCAGACACTTAGAAAAAAAACGGGAAAAAAAAAAAAAAATTTGGATTTTTTCTAAGTACAAAATCGAGAGTGGCTAAAATCACCTCTTTTTCCTTCTCTCGATCAGACACTTAGAAAAAAAAATGAAAAAAAAAAAAAAAAATTGGATTTTTTCTAAGTACAAAATCGAGAGAGGCTAAAAATCACCTCTTTTTCCTTCTCTCGATCAGACACTTAGAAAAAAAACGGAAAAAAAAAAAAAAAAAAATTTGGATTTTTTCTAAGTACAAAATCGAGAGTGGCTAAAAATCACCTCTTTTTCCTTCTCTCGATCAGACACTTAGAAAAAAAACGGAAAAAAAAAAAAAAAAAAATTTGGATTTTTTCTAAGTACAAAATCGAGAGTGGCTAAAAATCACCTCTTTTTCCTTCTCTCGATCAGACACTTAGAAAAAAAAATGAACAAAAAAAAAAAAAAATTGGATTTTTTCTAAGTACAAAATCGAGAGTGGCTAAAAATCACCTCTTTTTCCTTCTCTCGATCAGACACTTAGAAAAAAAACGGAAAAAAAAAAAAAAAAAATTGGATTTTTTCTAAGTACAAAATCGAGAGTGGCTAAAAATCACCTCTTTTTCCTTTTCTCGATCAGACACTTAGAAAAAAAACGGAAAAAAAAAAATAAAAAAAATTGGATTTTTTCTAAGTACAAAATCGAGAGAGGCTAAAAATCACCCTCTTTTTCCTTCTCTCGATCAGACACTTAGAAAAAAAACCGGGAAAAAAAAAAAAAAAAATTTGGATTTTTTCTAAATACAAATCGAGAGTGGCTAAAAATCACCTCTTTTTCCTTCTCTCGATCAGACACTTAGAAAAAAAAAATGAAAAAAAAAAAAAAAAAATTAGATTTTTTCTAAGTACAAAATCGAGAGAGGCAAAAATCACCTCTTTTTCTTTCTCTCGATCAGACACTAAAAAAAAAATGGAAAAAAAAAAAAAAAATTTGGATTTTTTCTAAGTACAAAATCGAGAGTGGCTAAAAATCACCTCTTTTTCCTTCTCTCGATCAGACACTTAGAAAAAAAAACGGAAAAAAAAAAAAAAAAAAATTGGATTTTTTCTAAGTACAAAATCGAGAGAGGCTAAAATCACCTCTTTTTCCTTCTCTCGATCAGACACACTTAGAAAAAAAACGGAAAAAAAAAAAAAAAAAAATTGGATTTTTTCTAAGTACAAAAATCGAGAGTGGCTAAAAATCACCTCTTTTTCCTTTCTCGATCAGACACTTAGAAAAAAAACGGAAAAAAAAAAATAAAAAAATTGGATTTTTCTAAGTACAAAATCGAGAGAGGCTAAAAATCACCTCTTTTTCCTTCTCTCGATCAGACACTTAGAAAAAAAACGGAAAAAAAAAAAAAAAAAATTTGGATTTTTTTCTAAGTACAAATCGAGAGTGGCTAAAAATCACCTCTTTTTCCTTCTCTCGATCAGACACTTAGAAAAAAAAATGAAAAAAAAAAAAAATAAATTGGATTTTTTCTAAGTACAAAATCGAGAGAGGCTAAAAATCACCTCTTTTTCCTTCTCTCGATCAGACACTTAGAAAAAAAACGGAAAAAAAAAAAAAAAAATTTGGATTTTTTCTAAGTACAAAATCGAGAGTGGCTAAAAATCACCTCTTTTTTCCTTCTCTCGATCAGACACTTAGAAAAAAAACGGAAAAAAAAAAAAAAAAAAAAATTGGATTTTTTCTAAGTACAAAATCGAGAGAGGCTAAAAATCACCTCTTTTTCCTTTTCTCGATCAGACACTTAGAAAAAAAACGGAAAAAAAAAAAAAAAAATTCGGATTTTTTCTAAGTACAAAATCGAGAGAGGCTAAAAATCACCTCTTTTTCCTTCTCTCGATCAGACCTTAGAAAAAAAACGGAAAAAAAAAAAAAAAAATTTGGATTTTTTCTAAGTACAAATCGAGAGTGGCTAAAAATCACCTCTTTTTCCTTCTCTTGATCAGACACTTAGAAAAAAAAACGGAAAAAAAAAAAAATAAAATTGGATTTTTTCTAAGTACAAAATCGAGAGAGGCTAAAATCACCTCTTTTTCCTTTTTCTCGATCAGACACTTTTAGAAAAAAAACGGAAAAAAAAAAAAAAATATTTGGATTTTTTCTAGTACAAATCGAGAGTGGCTAAAAATCACCTCTTTTTCCTTCTCTCGATCAGACACTTAGAAAAAAAACGGAAAAAAAAAAAAAAAAAAATTTGGATTTTTTCTAAGTACAAAATCGAGAGTGGCTAAAATCACCTCTTTTTCCTTCTCTCGATCAGACACTTAGAAAAAAAAAAGAAAAAAAAAAAAAAAAAATTGGATTTTTTCTAAGTACAAAATCGAGAGAGGCTAAAAATCACCTCTTTTCCTTCTCTCGATCAGACACTTAGAAAAAAAACGGAAAAAAAAAAAAAAAAAAATTTGGATTTTTTCTAAGTACAAAATCGAGAGTGGCTAAAAATCACCTCTTTTTCCTTCTCTCGATCAGACACTTAGAAAAAAAAACGGAAAAAAAAAAAAAAAAAATTTGGATTTTTTCTAAGTACAAAATCGAGAGTGGCTAAAAATCACCTCTTTTTCCTTCTCTCGATCAGACACTTAGAAAAAAAAATGAAAAAAAAAAAAAAAAAATTGGATTTTTTCTAAGTACAAAATCGAGAGAGGCTAAAAATCACCTCTTTTTCCTTCTCTCGATCAGACACTTAGAAAAAAAACGGAAAAAAAAATAAAAAAAATTTGGATTTTTTTCTAAGTACAAAATCGAGAGTGGCTAAAAATCACCTCTTTTTCCTTCTCTCGATCAGACACTTTAGAAAAAAAAATGAAAAAAAAAAAAAAAAAAATTGGATTTTTCTAAGTACAAAATCGAGAGAGGCTAAAAATCACCTCTTTTTCCTTCTCTCGATCAGACACGTAGAAAAAAAACGGAAAAAAAAAAAAAAAAAAATTTGGATTTTTTCTAAGTACAAAATCGAGAGAGGCTAAAAATCACCTCTTTTTCCTTCTCTCGATCAGACACTTAGAAAAAAAACGGAAGAAAAAAAAAAAAAAAATTTGATTTTTTCTAAGTACAAAATCGAGAGTGGCTAAAAATCACCTCTTTTTCCTTCTCTCGATCAGACACTTAGAAAAAAAACGGAAAAAAAAAAAAAAAATTTGGATTTTTTCTAAGTACAAAATCGAGAGAGGCTAAAAATCACCTCTTTTTCCTTTTCTCGATCAGACACTAGAAAAAAACGGAAAAAAAAAAAAAAAAAATTTGGATTTTTTCTAAGTACAAAATCGAGAGTGGCTAAAAATCACCTCTTTTTCCTTCTCTCGATCAGACACTTAGAAAAAAAACGGAAAAAAAAAAAAAAAAATTTGATTTTTTCTAAGTACAAAATCGAGAGTGGCTAAAAATCACCTCTTTTTCCTTCTCTCGATCAGACACTTAGAAAAAAAAATGAAAAAAAAAAAAAAAAAAATTGGATTTTTTCTAAGTACAAAATCGAGAGAGGCTAGAAATCACCTCTTTTTCCTTCTCTCGATCAGACACTTAGAAAAAAAAACGGAAAAAAAAAAAAAAAAAATTTGGATTTTTTCTAAGTACAAAATCGAGAGTGGCTAAAAATCAACCTCTTTTTCCTTCTCTCGATCAGACACTTAGAAAAAAAACGGAAAAAAAAAAAAAAAAAAATTTGGATTTTTTCCAAGTACAAAATCGAGAGTGGCTAAAAATCACCTCTTTTTCCTTCTCTCGATCAGACACTTAGAAAAAAAAATGAAAAAAAAAAAAAAAAA